>NC_045455.1:65265985-65508830 GCF_002776525.5 Piliocolobus tephrosceles | reverse complement strand
TGGTTCTTTTGTGCCCACTCTGGTGGTCTTAGAAAAACAAATCAGTTACCTTGAAAATTCAGTCTGAGAGATTGCCTTAATGTACTGAGATGTCAAATATATGCATCTATTATATGGTGCATTAAGCAACCCCATCTTCATCATTAAAAGCTAAATTGATTCTAAGGGAAGTTCCTAGGAGATTTGATTTAGAGCAGCCTTGAAGGTCTAGTTCTTAAGTCTATTCTGCTTTGTAAACTCCTGGAGGAGTTCTTTCTGATCAATGCTGATTGGTCAAAGATGGAACTGAATCCTTGACACATATGATTCTTGTCTTCCTTTTTCCTGATTTATACCCAAGTCCAGAGGGTAGCGCTAAAAAAGGCAAGAATGAGCTCCTCCTCTGTGAAAGACTTGGCTAGATTCTGGGGTTAGGGTGGTGAATGTGTGGAGATGGGTGTGCATAGATGGAGAGGTCTCATCCCTCATCTGAAATGGCTTAGAGCTGGGATTGCCTTCTGAGTTGGACTCAGAGTTATCGTCTTTGCTAATTTTGCTCCCAAACTTACTTGACCTTTTTTTTTTTTTTTGGCTAAAAGCCAACCATCTAATCCCTTTTCATTGATGATTTTTATGGATATAAAGTTTCAGGGATTTGGGAAGCATGAAAATAAGTAAAATGGAAAGTTTAAAGGAATAGTAACGAGTGTTATGTATTTATAGTATGAAATTTGCTTTATTGTATGAATTTATTGTATGAAATTACTAGAGAAAATTCTTTTGACTAATACCCAGGTGATGAATATTTGCTTAGGCACATAAATTTCATTCCCATTTTTAAATTGTGTGACTCTAAGGTATCATTTAACTTCATTTGAAGAATAACGCAACCAAACTCTCTTTGCATCCAATAATGTTACCTTGTTTAGTAAGGATTGGTAGGAATGTAACATTTACTTGTAAGACTCCCAGATAAGAATATAATGCCAAATCTACTATCTATTAATAGACAACAGTCATGAAAATCATCCTTTGTAGTTTGCTCTTATGATTGATTCTCTGGTTGTCTGTATTTTGTGTGCATTTGGTTGTTTTTATACTGTAGATATTGCCACTATTTCAGTTCTGCCCTTTGCAAGTATCATTTTCAGAAATGATAGCTGAAAGGTGGCCTTCCTTTTTGGCATTCATCTGGAATTGGAGGGAGAAACAGAGAAATTTGAGTAACTCATCCTTTGCTCTGTTGGTGAGCACCTGTCAATTTCTTTCCCCTAGATTCATGATTTTATTTTTGGGTGGTATAGGGAAGTAAGAGAAGTAAACAAAAACTAAAAGTTATTGGAATTAATTAAAAATTACATGTGTGCTGGTAATTTGAGTTCAGCATATGCTATTAATTAAGAATGTTTGTCTCCAAAAGTATTTATGCAGTTAAGCGTACAGTGTAAGCACCAACAAGGCAGGGATTTTTCTCTGTTCACTGATATATCCCCAGTGCTTACATACTGCCTGGTACATAGTAGTTGCTCAGAAAACATTTGTTGGATGTAAAATGGAGGTATATATTGGCTGTAAAACCTATTGCTGATGCTTCATTTGGTCAATCTGCATATACTTGAAGAATATGTATATTCACAGTTTTTCAAAACCTCACATTTTACTGTGTTAGGAATGGTGGTCATTATAGTTTGCTATTTTGTGATTTTTTTTTTTTAAAAAAAGGAATGTCTTTTGTTTTCAATGAATTTATTTTATCATCGAGATTTTGCCTCAACATAAAACAAATCTCCTTAAATAAGTAATAATATCTTGCATCTATAAAGCATTTTATACTTTGCAGTTTTGTTTTTTTTTTTTTTTTCTTTATCATTTGATCCTCACTACAGTACTGTGGAGTAAGGGGTTCACAACACTGTTGGTTATGTGTTCAGTTGTCTGCTTCATTCTTTCTTGCTGGTTGAACCTCAATTTTGTTTAGGTATTTACCCCTACCTCACATGACTCAGGACTGAGTCCTGATGACTCCAAATCTGTTATGGTCAATTCATTCCCTTTGCCAGGAGTTTGGTTTAGGACTAGGCATGAGACCCAACTCTGGCCAGTGATAGGAGAGGGGATGTCTGCTGGGCATAAGAAGGAGATACCTCTGGGAGGGGAAAGTTCACTCCCTTCTGGGAAGAAATACACAGGAATGATCCCTGTTTTTCTTCTGCCTGTTGTCATGACTGGATGTGACTACTTGGAGCTAAAGTCCTGTGCCCATGAGGAGAGGTAGCCCGAAAATAAGTTGACTGACTGAAATATGGCAGAAAAGAAATATGGAAAGAGCCAGCCATCAAGTGAGCCAACCTGGAGCTGTTCTGCTGCTTGACTTCTTGTTACCAGACAATACATTTTCCTTATTGTAGTTGAGAGCATCCTAATTCATATTGGTATCATTAACTTTTACAGGCAAGGGAACTGAGGATTATAGAGCTTGACATGGAATGATCATCATTAGATGGTGAATGCACTAGTGAAGCTAGGAGAATTAAGACACATACTGATTTCTAGTCTATGGCCTGTTCCACTGTGTAGCTTCTCTATAAAGCAGCCCTGCCTCCCTGTTTAGGAGGGAACTGGGTTACCAAATTTAGGTATTTATGTATGAAATCCATTTTAGACAGTTCCTAATTATTTGGTGATTGATTACCTATGACAGATACTGCTTTGGAATTTTTACTGATAATCTTGTTACCTACTTTTCTTAACTTGGCTGACATAAATTAGAACTTTGAACACTTTCAAACAGTGTTTCAGATTAACACTTTGAACAGAAGCCTTTTTACAATTAATTTTTTTTTTACTGTTTTGTAGATACACATTTCAAAAAGTTTGTTAAGCTCTGTCTATGCTTGTAGATACATATGCCAAAAAGTGTATTAAACTCTAAGAAGTGATATGGTCCATTTGTAAAAGGAAGTATTAAAATAATAACTAACCAGTGCTCTGGACTGGATCGGAATAGGGGATTTATGTCCGGCTTTGGCAGCTGTATAGTTCTTTGTTAATGTGGAAAGTTTATGGTTGACCATATACGTTATGTTCTGTGCATTGTCCTTCTTTGTTGACTTTCTTCTTTGTACTCTATTTTTTTCTCCACCTTCCTCCCCCTTACAGGTAGAGGGTACAGAGATTGTGATCAGTAGAATGTGGTACATTTCTTCTTATTACAGAGGCAAATCAGGACAGTGTTCAATGTGAGTAAGGGAGTTTATTCACAGTTGAAGAATTCAGTTAAAAAATATCTGATGCCATGTGAAAGACACTTTGATGGGGGAGGGTTAGGTGTTTTTGAAAAGAAAATTATTCTTGGTGGAGGCCGTGGTGACTGATGATGAAGAAGCTGCATCCATGTGCGGTGGTGCATGCCTGTCGTCCCAGCTACCCAGAAGGCTAAGGTGCGAGGATCACTTAAGCCCAGGAGTTTGAGGCTGTAGTGTGTGATCATCATGCCGGTGCATAGCCACTGCACTCCAGCCTGGGTGACATAGTGAGACCCTGTCTCTAAAAAATAAAAAAGAAGAAGCTGCAAAGATGACAATGCTAGTCCCCAGTCTTCTGGAGCTTACAGCATATGCCCCCCATCTCCCCTTCTTTCCCAAGCTGAAGTGACTGCCATCCTGGGAGGACCTCTGTCAAGGGCTAAATCTGCTCCTCTTGCGGGGCTTTTGCTCCTTCTTCCGTTCTGAAAGGCTGGCTAGCTGAAGTGAGGACTAAAACAGTACTACATTTTGAGTGTTCTCTCCAGTAGCAGAGTGGTTACATAGTTCCGTCAGCTTGTGCGTTTCCTTTCTTATCTAGTGAAATACTTTGAAAAATGTGATTTTGGACAGTGGTGGGACTTTCCCTGGGCACTTTCTGTAATTTCTTAATTCTTCATTTCAAGCTACAAGTGAGCCCAAATTCTTGGGAATGGATTAATGACAAAAATACATACTCAGTCTTGTATAATTGTTAAGAATTCCTTCTCAGCTGTGATTTTTTTTTCGTTGAAAAGTCTTACATGCCTAAATTTTATGTCACAGATAAAACAAGCCATGTAGTATGCTGATGAGCGTAATTTAACACCAAGTTAGCACAGGTGACACCATATGTTGCTGATTACTGACTTCTCCTTAAGGGTGCTCTTGAATTTTGTACTTGAAGTGCTTAATGATTTGATTTCTCCTATTAAAATTATGTATGTCTGTGAATAAGGCTGGGCACGATGGCTCATGCCTGTAATCCCAGCACTTCGGGAGGCCGAGGCGGGTGGAGCATGAGGTCAGGAGTTTGAGACCAGGCTGGCTAACATATTGAAACCCCGTTTCTACTAAAAATACAAAAAATTAGCTGGGCATAATCTCAGCTACTTGGGAGGCTGAGGCAGGAGAATGGCTTGAACCTGGGAGGCGGAGGTTGCAGTGAGCTGAAATCGCGCCACTGCATTCCAGCCTGGGTGACAGTGTGAGACTCGGTCTCCAAAAAAAAAAAAAAAAAAAAAAACCAAGTGTATCTGTGAATAGGGAACTTGCCTTTCAAACCAGCATAGCTTTTCTTTAAGAGATTATCTCAAGCTATGAAAATGAAAGGGTTTTAAAATTTATATGAAGATGTTGAGTGAACCCTGATATATAGTTTAGATTCTGGATTTTGCTGCAATGAACAGAAAACCTGACTCATTCATAATGTCTTAAACGAGTAAATGGTTATTTTCCTTTTATACCAAGAAGTCCAGAGGTGGGCCTTCTAGGGTTGGTCAGTGGCTCAGAGAAGCTATCAGAGACCCATGCTGCTGCCGCCTTTCCATTCAGCCATCCTTAGTGATCTTGTCACCTTGAAGCCTCACGATGGCTGCTCTCCAGTCAGCATTGCATCTGCTTTCCAGGCAGGAAGGAGGAGAAGGGCAGATGGCACATGCCAGCTGTGCTTGTTCTCTTTCAAAGAGCTTCCTGGAAGCTCAGTTCAGTGACTTCCGCTTACATGTCATTAACCAGAACTGTGTCACATTGCCACCCATAGCTGCAGACGAGGCTGGGAAATGTAGTTTTGGCTGGGCACGTTGTCACCCTAAATACAATTGGAATTCTGTTGGAAAATATTTTAAATAGAATTACGTGTCTGTTGTCTCTAAACTAATGGGACTCAGAAGGAATGAAGTAAGTGAACATTTATTGAAAATCTACACACTGAGTGTTGTACTGAGTTCTTTTGAGTGCTTCTGAGAGATCATATACACTTTAATGTAAAAGAATAAAGTAAGCTCAGAGTGCACATAAAGAGGTAAAAAACGGGATTGTATCCTTTGTGGATGTGTTCTCTCAGTTGATTTATTAAGCTTGGAATTAGTTTAAAAACTGTATCTTGAAACCCAGAAATTATAATGGGAAATTTTGACTAATTTAACCATATTTGTTTAAAAAATATATATGTTGAAAGCCAGCATTCATAAATGAAGGGTTAGAGAGAATATTTGCAACACAAGTTGAAACATCTTACTATTTATAATAGATTAAAAGCCTCAAATAATATAAAAAAGCTACCCCTATTAAAAAATAAAAAGTATGGACAGGTAGATATTTCTCCAAAGACAACATACAGATAGTAAAAAAAAAAGTTGGAAACAAATAATTAAATCAGTGCAAATTAAAACCAAACACTGAAACATCATATTTTGATTCCCAGATTGGTAAATATTTTTAAAAATGGGTAATAAGGATCTAAGGAGAAAAGGCACTTTCATGTATTTTGATACTGTTGATATCATCACTTTGAAGAACAGTTTGGTGGTACCTGTCGATGTGAAATACACATACCCTTTGATTACTTAACAAAGGCCCTTTAAACAGGCCCACTTCTTGGGATAAATTTTACTTCTTGGGATAAATCATACATTGCAATTAAATAAAAATGTGGAATAAGCTGAAATGTCCATCAGTAGGGACATGGTTAAATAAATGATGTTATGACCATACAATGTAATTATTAACTGGAAAGCTGTTAAGGTCTTTGCAAAGTAATATGTATACTCTTTTTGTGACACCGTGTCTCTTTCTTTTAAAAAAATCTATATATGCATATAAAGGAATCAAGGTAGAGGTTTGGTTATTTTTTACTTTTTATACTTAGGGGTTTGAATTTTTTGCTAGGGTGAATTATTCTGTGTGTGTGTTTTGTAAGGATGGATTTCTATTTTTTAACCAGTAATGACTTTTTAAAAAGCAGAATATTTGAAAATAAATATGTGGTGGCTTTTACCTGTAATCCCAGCTCTTTGGGAGGCGCAGGCAGGAGGATCACTTGAGCCCAGAAGTTCGGGACCAGACTAATCAACATAGACCTTGTCTTTGCAAAGACAGTAGTTGAGCACAGTGGTGCATGTTCCTAGTCCCAGCTACTGCACAGGCTGAGGTGGGAGGATTGCTTGAACCCAGGAGGTCAAGGCTGCAGTGAGTTGTGGTTGTGTCAGTGTGTTCCAGCCTGGGCAACAGAACAAGACCCTGTCTCAATGTGAATCAATAAGACACTATATAAATTCATGATTCTCATAATGCCAAAATTCAGATAGCTATTTTTATGACTTGTTTTCTGGGAGAGTTTGGGGAGCAAATGATATGGTGGGGAGAAAGTCTGGAATAACGAACAATCTGAATTCTAGAATATTGGAAAAGAAATGCTGTCTTCTTTTTTTCAATTACCTAGTACTCACCTGCATCAGTCAGGATAGGCTAGATTAAATTGCAATAACAGGTAACTCCCAAATCTCAGAGGCTTTTAACCCAAAGATTTATTTCTCACTCATGGTCCCTGACTCTTGAGAGTTCTATATGTCTCTTCTAACAGAGCTGATAGGCTAACTGAGGCTCCACCAACTTGAGCATTGCCACTCACCATGATAGGGGAAAAGATTTGGCAGATCCTGCACTGGCTTTTAAAGACTTCTGTCACCCAGAAGTGACACACATCTCTTCCACTTATTCTTCATCAAAGTAAGTCATGTGGTTGTGGCTAAATTTAAGGAGGCTGGAAAGTGCTGTCCTATCATGTGCTTAGAAGGAGGAGAATCAGAATTTTGGTGATACTTCAACGGGGTACTATAAGATGAGTTACCATATGTAAAGCTTTTAGAATAGTGCCTGGCACATAGTTTTAAGTGTTTTCATTTTCAGAGATACAGTCACTTACACCAAGCTAGAAGAGTTTCTTAAGAAATATATAAGAAATGGTTTTCTATTTAATAAATCAAAAGATATTTGTTGAATTCATGTCATTGTGATAAACCTGTGAAAGATAAAGTGATTTGTATCTATTTTGGTGAGATTTTGTGAAAACTTTTCTTAAATTTCTTGAAAATGTTCCCCACCTCTCAAACATGTTTATTCCAATTTTATAAAGGAAACTTTTGTGGAATTTTGTTGTGCTTATACAAAACTCTTAGTGTTAACTCTAACAGAACTCTAACTTAATCTATTTAATAATGACTTCCTATTTCTGTTAGCTATCAGATGTGTTTAACAGCAGTAACTCCTTAGGTCTGCTTCTAGGTTTGGCTGAGTGGGAAGGTTCATTCCATTATGAGAAAGGAAATCTTTTTAGATTCTTTATATATGAAGTCCAAGTACAGAATTTTATTTTATTTTATTTTATTTTTTTGAGATGGAGTCTTGCTTTGTTGCCCAGGCTGGAGTGCAGTGGTGTGATCTCAGCTCGCTGCAACCTTTGCCTCCTGGGTTCAAGCGAGAATTCTTTTCTTATTATGCTGTTCGTGGTTCAGTACAAAGTTGTCCTCGTCTGGACATCATGGAAGTTACTCTTCCCTCTCTGATCTTCTTTTCCCCCGAATCCTCTGTCTTTTCAGTCTTACCGTCCTCAAGGACTCAGCTCTTGACTGTAAGTTTCATTGTTTTCCCATCAATGAGCAGATTTTTCAGGCCTTCAGATTCCCTAGGGTGGAACATCTATAAGACAAGCAAACCTTTCATCTGCAATCCAGGAAGAGGTGGAAAATTCCTCCTGACACTTTAATAAAATGGTGAGTTGTATTCAAGAAATTTCAAGTCATATGTCCACAGCCTGCTTTGAGATGCACGCTAACATTCTAGGCCTTGAATTTTCCACACTTATTTGATTTATTGGTTATATTTTTCTTCTCTAGCCATTGACTACAAAAAGCTAAGTCATTGCCATATTTAAAGAAATTCATTTATAAAAGAGAAAACTGCCCATTTGTTTCTATTTGCTGTTAATTTCAGCCATCATTATTCAGCTGCCTTGGTCTAACTCTAGATACTAACATCTAGTTAAGAGAACCATCACAGCTTTTTTGATGTAGATGTACACATTAATGCCCAAATTTGGGGTGCCTGTTAAGTACAGGTGACAAGCACTCTATTAATTCAATAGAATTTTATATCATTATCTTCAGGCCCCCGTTGTTAGTGCTATATTTTGGCAGCACTTTCTGAAGCAAATTAGTATCAACAATTCTTTAAGAGAGGACAGGAAAGAGATTTAGTATTTTTTTGAGCATTGACTATGTGCCAGTGCCATGTTATTACATACCTTGTTAGAAGTTTGCGTTAGGCTCACAGCTGGCCTCATTTCTCCTCCTAGTAGCAGTGATATTGATAATAAATGGAGAATTGACAGTTTGGTGCTTTGTCTTTCTCTGCTAGCTTCGGAGCCTGTTGAGTGCAGGGATTGTATTTTGTTCTGTGTTTCCACAGTGGTGTGCCTCAATGTGTTATTAATAAAATTAGTTAATGAATGCCTGTGTATGTGGATGAATAAGTGGACAAATGAGTGGACATAGAATCAGTTATACCACCTGATCCCTAATCTGGATAACTTTATGATTTGGAAATAATTAATGAATCTTGAAAATGATTAGTGAATGTTAAAGGGTTTCCTAATTTATAAAGTGTAATGAAACTTGCCTACTTTGCATAAGGTGAGTCTACCTCTTCCTGTCACTCATGACACCACAGCAAATCCTCATTGCTATTATGTTGCATCATGGCCTGGGGCTAATTAACCCATATTCTCACAGATTGTTGCTGGGAATTTCTCTGAGCACAGAACATCTCAGTTCTAGAAGATGGGAGGTCTGCCAATGCAAAACAATAAAGGCTTAGAGTCCTCCCTGCCTTTTGCCATTGTGAATAGTGGAGGAGGGTGTGTTGAAGAGAGAGTGGGCAGTACCACATACCTTTCATCAAGCAGCAATCACAAGACTGCTGGAGCTCATCCACCTTTGGTAAGGCTAGGGAAGTGAACCAAATATGTGATCCCCTTTGCTGCTCTAAAAATGCTATTATTCTAATGGTGAGCTACCGAACTCCAAGTAGGAAAAGCGAATTATGTACCTCTCTTTCTTTGATTTGCTCTCACATCTACGTCTTTTCTATTATTCTTCATAAGACCTGCTTTCTCCATCTTCAAAAATAGGCAAATAAAGAACTCAAGGCTGCATGTAGTGGCTCACGCCTGTAATCCCAATACTTTGGGAGGCTGAGGTGGGCAGACTGCTTGAGCCCAGGAGTTTGAGACCAGCTTGGGCAACATGGTAAGACCCCGTCTGTAACAAAAAATGCAACAACAACAAAAAATTAGCCAGGCATGGTGGTGCACGCCTGTGGTCCCAGCAAGGCAAGGAGATCGAGGTTGCAGTGAGCTGTGATCACACCACTGCACTCCAGCCTGGGCAGCAGAGCCAGACACCATCTCCAAAAAAAAAAAAAAAAAAAAAAAAAAGCCTCCAGAAGGTATCAGAAGATATTTCCATCCCCTATTTAAATTTAGATGATGAAAACTAGGTCTTTCAAATACAGTTGGGGAGTATTTTCCTCCTTCTGTCCCATATGTGAACAATTAAAGTAAGGGTCAGAACAAACAATGGTTATTTATGGAGTATGCGGGCAAAGAAAATAAGTCCTGTTAAAAACTTTAGACAAATTAAACAGAGCTTGATTGAGCAAGGAATGATTCATAAATTGGGTAGTCCCCAGAACCAGAATAGGTTCAGAATGACTCCAGAACTGCCACATGGTCAGATAACATTTATGGACAGAAAAAGGAAAGTGATGGATAGAAACAGAAGTGAGGTACAGAAACAGCTGGATTGGTTACAGTTGGGCGTTTGCCTTATTTGAACCTGCCTTGCATAGTTGGCTGCCTGTAGTTGGCTGGGACTCGCCTACTCGTTCATCAGGTTAGGTTATTGTTCCCTGTGTATGGAGAAACCTTGACGCCTAACTTAAAGTATGTATGGAGGCAGCTTTAGATCAAACTTAATTTAATAGTCCTTCTTTTCTAATAATCAGGGTTGATCCTCCTTACAAGCTCCTTGCCAGTACAGAAATACAGGAGAAGAGGCAGTGCCCAAATCTGGTTCCACCCAGTAAAATTAGTCCGATGTAACAATTTAATACCTTTTAGATAAATGTTCCTTTTAAAAAATGTAAAATGCTGTGCTTCTCATATTTCCTCACTAAGATGGCATCTGGGTGTGGGGTGGGTGGGTTGGGAGACTGTGTGGGTGGATGGAATCCATAGACCCCCACGGAGTGACCTCAGGTCCTCTGCCATGGAACAGCTGCTCTGGCCTGTTGCCTGGACTGGAGATGGCTGAGGATGGCATCTCTCCCTGGTGTCTTCTGTTGAAGACTCTGGCGGGTCCTTGCCTGTCTTTGCTTGGCCATGCCTGGTGGTGCTCTGGCGTGCTCCACTTCACTTCATCTCTTATGGCATGATTCCCTTCTGGGTCTCTGTCTTATCCTTCATCCTGCTCTTGCCCTAGAGGTCCCCTGTAGCCTGTGTAGTGGCATCATCTCTCCCATACTACTGTGGGCTCTCAACCCATCCCAGCCCATCTGCACCTGCTCACTCCCATCCCCTCTATCCAGACAGGATTTTTCTGGGTCTGTGTAAACAAAAGTCAGGGCCACAGAGGAAGGATGCACTCCAGCCATTGTTCTGTCTGACTTTGCTGTAGCACTGAGTTTTCTTTGATGTAGCTGAGCCGGGAGTGGTGTGGTGTGGCCTGTGAGGCAGTCTTTCCCCAGAATCCTAAATGGGAAGCGTGGCCGAAGCTCTCTCATGTCGATATTTCTCTTACCCGGTGAGCACTCCTTCCAAGAGGGAAGTTGGATGCGCTCATCTCATCCACTTCCTCTCCTGCATCTGGCTCTCCTCCCCTCTCCCGTTTTCCTCTGTGCCAGGCTTTCCCTCTGTCCTCATCCTGTCAGAATGGTACTGCCTGCCCTTACACACAATATATAAAACTCTGCCATCAAGTCCTGTTTGTAATATGTTTATTGATGTGAAAGGGATTTAGAAGAAATTTTCTCTGAATAAAGCTTGAGGTAAACTTCCTGTCCTCTCCTCTCTTCCCCCTTCCTGCATTTCTGCTGTAGTACAAGCCTTACCTACACAAACGCATACCTTTAATAGATTGGAAGTGGTTATGTGCAGAACAAGTATATTAATAACTTTTGAAAATACTGTTGGCTGGACGCGGTGGCTCACGCCTGTAATCCCAGCACTTCGGGAGGCCAAGGTGGGCAGATCACTTGAGGTCAGGAGTTCAAGACCAGCCTGGCCAACATGTTGAAACCCCGTCTCTACTGAAAATACAAAAATTAGCTGGGCATGATGGTGGGCACCTGTAATCCCAGCTACTTGGGAGGCTGAGGCAGGAGAATTGCTTGAACCCGGGAGGTGGAGGTTGCAATGAGCCAAGATCGCGCCACTGTACTCCAGCCTGGGTGACAAGAGTGAAACTTTGTCTCAAGTAAAAGAAAGAAAATACTCTCTTCATTAAATCTAGAGGAATTAAAGGGGCATCAGTTACCTGGGAAAGCAGACCTTGATGCAGTTGAGACTATTTTGAATTCAAGATTCTTAAGGACTTCATGTCCTAAACAGAGTTGCAAATAATTAAGTGGCTGCTGCCCCACCTCTCTGAAAGTTTTAAAGAATGCAACATGATGCTGGCCAGATTCGTCCTTTTGGTTTCCCTCAGGCCTAAATGGCAGTCAGCATCAGAAAAAATACAGTTAAGATTAGACTGGTTCTGGAACAGCCATGTGGTACTAATGACTCTAAAAGTTGGGTGGTGGGTTGAAAAAAAGAACTGAAAAGTATTATGAGAAACAGTTCCTGTTTCTCCCATTATTGCAATGGGACTTTCTGTCTTTAATTCAATTAAAAATCACGCCTCCATTCTTTTTTCTTTATTTTTTTTAAAACCTTTTTGCTCAGCTTAGCTTGATGTAGAAAGATGGGTGTGTGTGTGTGTGTGTGTGTGTGTGAGACAGAAGGGAAGCGAGAAAGATGGATTGTTTAGCTTCGTCTTCAACATTATATTTTGGGTTTATAAAATTGCCCTGAAATTGGAGGTCATTATTAGTTCTCTTTTCACTAAAGCACAAGATTAACCCAAAGTACATTTGTGCTGTGATTGTTGCAGGAGGCCTTGTGCCAACAGTGCTAAGCTTTGCAATATTTGTATTCCTGAAGATGATTTTGAATTTTAAAAGAATGTTTAAGTGGAACAGTTGACATTCCTCTCTCCAGCCCCCCACCCTTTTTTTTTTTTTGAGTCCCTTCTCCTTTAGTTAATTTCTCTTTGTTTTTATTATTGTGTTTTGTTTTAGCCTTGTGAATCTGTCCAAATATTTATAAGCCCACATACATTTCTTTGTAGCCACTGTCTCCTGTGGTTACCCACAGGTGAGTAAATGACTATTCTTTACTTGGGCAGCAACACACATTCACAGCATTTTCTAGACCATTGGCTCTTTCTCTAATTGCATTAACCATCTCAGATACAGCTGAAGCAGTTATATAAGTTTCAAATTCTGAGCCTGGTGGAGGGCAAATTTCCTCTGTGAAATGAAAATGAACCAGGAGGCAGCTTAGGATAACATTCATGCATTTGTTCATTTATTAAACATTTATTAACAGTATGCCTGGCACTATGCTGGGTTGAAAGCATAAAAACACAGGATACACATAACTGTTCTCAAAAAGCTCACAATTCGGGGAGGCAGGTAAGTAAATAGTTACAGTAGAGTAGGTTAAAACAAGGATGATCATGTAATTATAGTTTGAACTGGAATACCTTTAAAAGTGAAGGTAGGTTTAACTGTACACTTATTTTATTTTTTTGAGATGGAGTCTAGCTCTGGCCACCCAGGCTGGAGTATGGTAGTACTATCTTGGCTCACTGCAACCTCCATCTCCCGGGTTCAAGCAGTTTTCCTGCCTCAGCCTCCCGAGTAGCTGGGATTACAAGCACGCACAACCATACCTGGCTAAGTTTTATATTTTTAATGGAGATGGGGTTTTGCCATATTGGCCAGGCTGGTCTTGAACTCCTGACCTCAAGTGATCTACCCTCCTTGGCCTCCCAAAGTGCTGGGATAACAGGCAAGTGCCACTGCGCATGGCCTTAACTGTACACTTTTAAAATGATGCATTTTATCTTATGTGTTTTTTTAAAGCATAATTTTTCTAAAAAAAAAAATGAAGGTAGGTGCTATTAATATTCAGGCCAGGCCAAAAGACGTAAACCAGGACAGGCCTGGGCAAATGAGATAAATGGACAAGCTAATAAGAGCAATACTACTAGAAAGATGAAAAGGAGGCTGGAGGAGGAGTAGGGAGAACAACAGGGATGTGAAAGAACACTGTGCCTTACTTTCCTCGAGTATAAAATGGGCATGAGTATAGCACCTAATTCATAGTAGTTGTGAGGATTCGGTGAGTTAATTCAGGGTCCTGGATTACTGCCTAAGGTAAGAGTTCCATTAAAAAAAATCTCCATTTTTTAATAACCACCTGTGACTTTCCTTGGTTATAGTTGCTGATTTTTTGTGTTGTGTTTTTTACAAGTAGTCTCTCAACAGATGTTTGTGGTTTAATCTTTCAGACCTCATCATTTTCCTATCAGTCGGTACTACCCATCTCTCCAGCACACCACGTGTCAGAATGCACATCTGTGAACATTGGGAAGCTACCTCGTTTCCAACTTTTTCTCATTCCCATAAGAAAATTTGGTTATTCTATGGTTCCTATCTTTCTAATTTTGTCGTCATTTCTGTCTTTCCACAACAAGCAGTTTTTACAGGCAGTTTTTGTTTTGTTTTGTTTTTTTAAGGAATAGGCCCTTTTTTAATCTATAGAAGTTATTTCTTCTGTATCTCCACACCATCCCTGCCCTGCACACCAAGCTGTTAAAACAAAGAGGCAGAATAAAGAAACATAACTAGCCGTGTTCCCACTTTTGCTCAGCATTCCTTTAAAGAGATGTCTTGGAAGTGATTGATCCCTATTTTGAGATAATAAAGGATGACGAATTAGAGAAAGGACCAGCTTGGGATAAACCCATATACAGTGAAATTGATTCATTTAATCAGAGGCTACTCAAGGTATACACTTTTTCTTGGGGCAGTTTGGACAGTTTACTGCTGGATTCTGATAGAGTCAGAACTTGCTGAAAGCAAGAGTTCAGATTTGATTCGATGTGTTCTAACTCTATGTCTCAGGCCTTAACTGATTAGTTAAAGTTCTACCCCCAAGAACTGTGGTGCTAGCCGTTGCGCCTGTACTTTTTCCACTCCTGATTTGCTTTTTCCTGTTCCATTCATTGCTAAAAGGGCAAGAGTTTGTGTGTTGAGTTCTTGATATGACTGTATTATCAGACCACTTTCCCTCTGCTAATTTTACTTTAATTCACCATGTGTTCAACAACTGTTAGTTGAGCCCCTGACTCTGCACCAGGCACTATTCTAGTCAGGGGCTAATATTAGTAAACCAACAAAGATCCCTGCCACCATGGAGTTTATGTTCTTGGGGGGAAAATACATAATAAGCAATGATCATGACTGATAAGCCTATGTTAGAAAGTGATAAGCACTGTGGACACAAATAGAGATGGGGTAAAGGACTGAGAATGTAGGTGTGAGTGGGGGAGGAGGTGAAGTTTCTCCTTTTAAAAAAGGAATGGCTAAGGGCACTTCTCACGGAGGCAACATCTGAGCCAAGATCTGAAGGAGGTGGGGGGCTTTCCTCTGGGGCTATCCGTACATGAGTCTTCTTGGCTCATGTCTTTGCACTTGAGGGAACAGCCAGTGCAAAGACAGGAATATCCCTGGTTTTCAGCAGGCTAGTGTGTCTGGGAGGAAGTGAGAGAAAGGAGAGTGTTAGGAGGCAAGATTAGGGGGATGTCACAAGACAGAAAGTGTTGTAGACCACGGTGAAGATTTCGTCTTTTGCTCTGGTAACATAGGGAGCCCATGCAGAGTTTTGAGCAGATCAAGATCGAGATTTCACTCATTTTGATAGTATCAACTGTCTGTGTGTGACAGCCAACTAGGTGCAGGGTGGGGCGGGTGACGCCAGAAGCTGGAGTACCAGTTAGGAGGACATTGCAGTAGGAGACGTAAAAGTGACCGTGACCAAGGTGATGTGATGGTGGCCCGGGTGGTAAGAGGTGTTAAGGTCTGGATATACTTTAATAGTTTTTTCATAATTCAGACTTGGCTTGGTATTTCTGGTTAAGTATATCTGATTGGACAGCACTTAAGCCAGACACATTTCTAGTATCTGCATGGTTTCCTTCTCACTTAAGAGTGCATGTGCCCAGCGTTTGTGTGTGTAAATGTTTGCACTGTAAAGCTCCTGTTCACCAGTTTTAGTTTGTTCTGTTTTAAAGTGGGAAGGAATGTAGCTATCCTTTAGCCTTAACTAGTAATAAAAAGAGAAAAGGTAAATCTGTTTATCCAAATTGATATTTTGCTTTGTTTCCTTGCATCCCAAGGCAACCATCACTAAAATTTGGTACCCATTCTTAATAAGAGTCCATTAAAAATCCTCCTCAATTCAGAGGGTTTCAGAAATTCGATGCAAAGGTGGCAGTCATGTATAGAATAAGTATCTCTGAACTTGAGAGCTAAGCAAAAATATTACTGAGGCCAACTGAAATCCTATTGAATTCAGCCAAGATTAGCCAGTTCAGAGCACTGCCAACACTGGCTGAGGGCGGAATGCTGACAGGGCAGGGATGAGGCACAGTCAGGACTTCGAAAAGGAAACTGCTATCAATGGAGGGAATTTTTCACCTGATGCAGCATTTCATATACTTAGCACTCCAGTGAATTCCTCCTGTTTGATTGTTTTAATGTCATCATGCATTGTTTATATATTTATAAATAAGCCCAGGTAACAATTTTTCACACACCCTTTGGTCATAGTTGGGTGGCCCAGAGCACACTGGCAGCCAGGCATGGCCTGCTGGCTGGCACTTCATTGTCCTGACAGCACAGATCTGAGGGAGGACAGATGCAGAAGGGGAAAGAATATTTCAGATTTCACTTGAAATCCTGAACTCTTAAATAAGTGAGGGAATGAGGCCCAAGCTTGTCTTCAGAACATAAATTCTTCAACAATAAGACCTGGATCTCTTTCCATTTTTTATAAATACTTGAGGCAGCATTTGTACAATAGAAAGAAGATAGGGTTTGGAGTGAGACTGGGCTGGTTGAAATTCCAGTATCTCTTTCTGCTATCTGTGAGGCCTGAACAACTTAACCTCCTAAGCCTCCATTCCCTTCTCTGTACAAGAGGGGTTTTAAATATCTGCTTACCAGAGGTGTTCTAAGGATCATACCAACATACACAAAAATACAGGAATATACACAAAATACAGGAAGCACCTTCCGTAGTGCAAGGCTCAATAATAGCTCCTTTCTCCTTCTTCACCAGTGAGGTTCATTCCATAAATTGTGATGGATGGTTAACAGGTATTTATAGTTTGTTCAATGTTGTATATCAAATATAATTAATAAGTTGTGTGATTAATGTGGCAGGGCCAAAAAAATGAAACACACCTAATATAAATTTTTATTTTAGTATGCTTTTGTTTACTATTTAGTGTTTATAAATTCCTCTCTTCAGTGTTTCATATCACATTTCTGGAGACAGCCACAATAATAAAAAAAGGCAAAGATTTATTTCCATTCCTTGTAGAAGTGTCGTGGGATCCTTGGAGTGTTGCTTTGCGAGCCAGGAACCTCTGTGGCCAGTGGTGCCTTCTGCCTGAATATTGCTCATGCCTGCTGGGCTCATTCCACCCATTCAGCCTGGCAGGCTGTGCTTGGCTCGTGCTGCCGACCCAGATCCCACACCTACCAAATATAAGCCAGGTGCAGAGCGATGATGGGGGTGTAAGCCAGTGAGCGTGGGATCTGGCCACTGCGCACAGCCAGGCATGCTGGCTGCTGTGGAGGGCGGGCAACTTCAGGTGTTGGCATGGGTGCCTATTGCATGCCAGGCTGTGGGTGGAGCAGGTGTACTGCATGCAGCTTCCACTGCAGGCACCTGCATCCAGATGAGGGGAATATGGTGGCACCTGGAAGCCTGGAGACACAGGAACTGCAGAGCCCCAAAGAGGGTGTCACAGCCCTGGCTTGGGGAACTCCTAGGTCTGGGATTCCGGAAGGGATCTGTGCAGGTCTCCTCTCCTTTTCACTGAACCCTCTGCAGGTCTCCTCTCCTTTTCACTGTCAGTGTGGTAAGTGGGAAGGGGCAGGGAGGGCGGCATGTTTTAGCCCTGTTTGTTTTGCAACTTTTTCAGCCCCACCATTCGACGGGTTCATAGTTTTTTGTTTGTTTGTTTTTGAATGGAGTCTTGCTCTTGTTGCCCAGGCTGGAGTGCTATGGCATGATCTTGGCTCATTGCAGTTGCCACCTGCTGGGTTCAAGTGATTCTTCAGCCTTAGCCTCCCAAGTAGCTGGGATTACGGACACATGCCACCACGCCTGGCATATATTTTTTTTTTTTTTCGTATTTTTAGTAGAGATGGGGTTTCACCATGTTGGCCAGGCTGGTCTTGAACTCCTGACCTCAGGTGATCCACCCACCTCGGCCTCCCAAAGTGCTGGGATTACAGGTGTGAGCCACCATGCCCAGCTGGGTCCATAGTTCTTGTCCCATGTCCAGGAAGAATGAGGCATGCAGACAACTGGAGGGTTAGCAAGGCAAAGAGGTGCTTTATGCAACAGAACAGCTCAGAGAAGACCTGCAGTAGGTAGCTCTTCTCCACTAGTGCATCATCCCATTGTCTGCTTAACTCTCAACAGAGAGGAAGCCCACAATGGGTAGCTCCTCTCCACAGGCAGGTGGTCCAGTCATCTGCCGGAGTCTGGCTGAGGCCAGGGGGTTTTTATGGGCTTCAGAGGTGAGGAAGTGCTTGCCGATTGGTTCATGGGCAGCCATGGGCAGGCTCAGAAAAAGCACCATACATTCTCATTCTGGGTCCCAGACTCTACCTGGAACTGGCAGCCTGGCCCCCAGACTTCAGGCCATCCCTGGCTTGAAGGTGGGGTTTCACTGGGGACCCACCCCTTTCTGCGAATCTGTGTCCTGGCATCAACATGCCATACACGATGCCCAGGCTGTTCATGCTGAGAGGCACTTGCAGCCCTGCACTGAGCCACCCCTCAGCCCCCACTGGACTCCCTCCCTGAGCTCCTTGGTGCCTATAGTTTCAGAGGGGGCTGAGGTGGCGTTACGGATGCTGGTGTGCAGTGCTGCCCCATGTGCATGCACACCCAACCATGTCATGGCAGTGCCCAGGCTTGGCTTCAACTTTGTTCTGAAATCAGAGTGGATGCCGGGAGCTGGGAGAGGCTAGGGTGTGGGGGCAGGCCCTTTTGAGCCTGTGGGGACAGGAGGGCTTCCCAGGCCCCTGAGAGTCCAGGAATGCTCGGGTCTGGAGCTTCAGCTGGGTGACTGCAGCTGCACCCAGGAGCACAGGGTTCCCACCCCATCAGCTCGGTAGGGGGCAGGGTTTCCGCCTGTTCCCTGCTTCCGCTGGCCTCACAGAGCGAGCAAGCAATCCTGGTGGCATGGCCCTTGCTGCAGCTGGCCTCTTCCCAGTGGTCCCTCCAGAGGGCCACGGGTGCCATCAGAAGAAGAAAGGCAGGATGAGCTAATAGAGCCCTTGATGCATCACAGATGCCAGTTAGCTGCTTTACTCTGGAAGTCATGTTTAACTGAATGGAATTTTCTAACAGGTGGAATTGCAGTGTCTACAAAGGGCCTTAGAAACCCATTTAAAAAATGGTGTCATAACTTTAAGATTGAGCAGCAGACTAAATTCTTCCAGGGTTTAGACCTCTTCTGAAGACATATTTGTGTGCTCTGTAGGACTTTTCTGTTTCTGTGATCCATTTTGATGGTTTTAAACTGTACATTGACAGATTCCTTGTGTGTGAAATGAAGCGTTTGAATAGATTATTTCTCAGGTCCCCTTCAACTTTGAAATTGAAATTCTGACACCCAAATTTTTAGTTTGAAGCTATGGAGAAAACAGTCTTGGAAAATGCCTGTGAAACTAAGGGATAAGTGATTCTCCACGTGGGAAGTCTCTCAAGCTGTTCTGTCTCTTCCAGTGAGGAAGGCTAACAGAGGAAGACCACGAAGCACACCAAATGGATAGTGTGGGTTTCTTCTAGCCTGCTTTGGTCTCTAAACGTTCATGTAGATAGATTACAGTAGATTTAGGAATGCAAATGGTTACTGGTATTAATTAGATACCTAAAAGAATTTTAAGTCTTTGGCAATTTATATAAACATGTATTTGTTTTAATATTGTGTTTATGAAGTATGGTATATGAAAAGAGGATGTTATTTGGGTTGATTTTAAATTTCTCAATTTAATATGACTTTGGAAGAGGTTCCTCGCTGCAAAATGGTCTATTTACCTATTTTTTAATTTTCTCTATTTATTTATAAGGGTTGTATTCAGTAATATAAATGAAATAAGGTGTGTGAAATGCTCTGTGAACTGTTATATACGAGTATTACACTCTACATAGAGGCCAATCGTAACAACATCATGAGCTTCCTTTTTGTACAAAACTACTGTGTGTGTGATGGAGAATTTAAAAACCTCATAAACAAATCAACTTGAGAGAATTCTAATTGGAAAACAAGGAGAAAGTACCTATGTCATTGTGGCCAAGGAGTGATTGAGCCTTTTTGTTTTCTTCTGTAACATTTCTCTTCAGTTCTTTGATTTTTTTTCCCCTCCCTCCCTCCCTCCCTTCCTTCCTTTTCTTCCTTCCTTCCTTTTCTTCCTTCCTTCCTTCCTTCCTTCCTTCCTGTCTCTCTCTCCTTCCTTCCTTCCTTCCTTCCTTCCTTCCTTCCTTCCTTCCTTCCTTCCTTCCTTCTTGATTTATACATGTATTACATACGAAAATTATTGAAAGTACAAAAACAGTATATGAAGCAGGAGGTATGAAACCACTCGTGATCCCACAATCTTGGAGCAACCACCATTAATATGTTTCCTAACTTTTTTTTCTATGATCTTAGTATAGTTAAAATCATTTTATATACACAGTCTTCTAAACCTTGTGTTCACTTAACATAATGTCACCAGCACATTGACGTGATAGAGCAGAAATATGGAGCCTTAGCCATTAAAGACATTGAGTTACTGAATCAGCCTGGACCTACCTTCTAGTCCGTTTAAGTCAGACCCTTTTTTCTTTAAATCACTGAAGTTAAGTATTGTTATTTGCAGCCCAAATCATCTTAAACTGAGAAAACTGTCCTAAATTTCTTATTTATTCCCATGTACGATTTCTTACTTTTATAGCTTGTGAATGTAGAGTAAATTTCTGTAGTGGAATTTCTGAGTCACAGATTATATACTGTGTTTTTGATTTCTGATAATTTTCCTGTCAGCTCATCATAAGACTTAAAAAAATATTATTTTAGTTAATTTTTTTGGTGTTTTAAACTGGTAGAGTTTCCGTTCTTTTTTTTTTTTTTTCCCTAATGTTTGGGTCACCACAGTGCCTGCAACATTCTTTCTTTCTTTATGCATACTTTTTGAACAACTATACGTGTGGCACTTTTGTACACATTGCCTCATTTAATAACCAAGTAAGATGGGTGGTATTTTGTTCTTTCACGCAGTTTATGAGGGTTTCTCTTTTATAGGGGTATTTAACCCACTTGCATTTACTGATTGTTTGGTCTTACCCTTGGCTTTTTGTCTTATGTTTTCAAATTATTATGCTTCCTGATTGTTTAGCTTTCACTGAATTTTTTTTTTCAAGTTTTTTCTTTTTTTTTAGTTTCTTTTTTTTGAGATGGAGGTTTTTGCTCTTGTCGCCCAGGCTGGAGTGCAGTGGTGCGATCTCGGGTCACTGCCACCTCCGCCTCCCAGGTTCAAGTGATTCTCCTGCCTCAGCCTCCCAAGTAGCTGGGATTACAGGTGTGTGCCACCATGCCTGGCTAATTTTTGTATTTTTAGTAGAGACAGGGTTTCACCATGTTGGCCAGGCTGGTCTCGAACTCCTGACCTCAGGTGGTCCACCTGCATCGGCCTCCCAAAGTGCTGGGATTACAGGCATGAATCACCGTGCCCGGCAAGCTTTTCTGTTTTTTAAGGAAAGAGAACAAGCTGGGCATGATGGCTTACACCTGTAATCCCAGAACTTTGGGAGGCCGAGGTGGGAGGATCACTTGAGCCCAGGAGTTTAAGACCAGCCTGGGCAAGATGGAGAAATCCGTCTCTACAAAAAATGTAAAAATTACCTGGGTGTGGTGGCTTGCGCCTGTAGTCTCAGCTACTTGAGAGACTGAGGTGGGAGGATCACTTGAGATCAGGAATTTCAGTCAGCAGTGAGCCAGGATGGTGTCATTGCACTGCAGCCTGGTAGTTCAGCAAGACCCTGTCTCTTAAAAAAAAAAAAAAATTAAAAAGAAGGAAAACAATTCTCTTTGTGATTTGGAAGTTATATGTCCAATTTTTGTTCTGTTGTGGGTAATTTAAAATTTGAACTTACTTGTTTATCATTAGACCAGTATCTATGGAGTTCCCCTCAGCCATGTGATCACTTCAGCACATTTTCTTCTTTTCTTCTCCTTACCGTCTAAATTTTATTGAAATAATATTTTCAACAAAATATTTGTTCATTTTTTTAACATTATGCTCCTTCGAGTATGCTTACTGAATATTTACATTATAATTTCAACATTAACACACATTATTTAGACGACGATCTTGCCATGTTGCCCAGGCTGGTTTTGAACTGCGGGGCTCAAGAAGTCCTTCCATCTTAATGCTGGGATTACAGGCGTGAGCCACTGGGGCAAGCCTAGACCTCTCTAGCTTTGTTAGCTTTATTGCTCACTGCTGTTTCTCTTATACTCCTATTTATCTTTTACTTTCTTGAGTTTTTTATTCTATTTTTTCAATTGATTATATATCATTCCTTCCTTAAGAATATTTCTGCAGATAAGATATGTTGAAAGTATACTTTTGATTCCTCTGTTTATTAATATGTTTCTTCTTCTTTATAGTAATGATATAGTGTTGATAATTCATCTAAATTTAGAATTTGTGTGTCATAGACTATCCTTCCAGAGTCCTATAAGTCTTACTCCATTGTCTTTTAACACTTAGTATAGTAGGTGAGAAACCCAGTGTTCATCTCATTCATGTTCCTTTTTATTTTTTTAATCCTGGTGGAGGAGCGGATGTCTATTGGATTGTTTTTCTCTCTGACATTCCAGAGCTCTCCTGGGATGAGCATGGTTCTTTTGTGATTAATTTTGCCAAGCTCTGAGTGAATAATTATTTTCTAAAATTTTGAGTTCTGTTTTGTTTTTCCCATTGTTTACTTATTACTTTTTCTTAAATATTATTTCTTCTGTTCTCTCTTTCTGAAATACCTATTAGACACAGACATAGATCTTCTAGATCTATCATTCAGGTGCTCTTTTTCAGTCATAATTTTCCATTTTGCCTTGTTTTCTTGTGCGTTCTGGGAGATTTCATGGAGCAGGTCTTTCAGGTTCCCGTTTGGTTTTCTGCAGGAGCCAGTCTGCATTTCAGTGCATCTGGTTTTTAGGCCACCCGTTTTGCTTTTTTCTTTCATGTGCTATGTCCTATTGCTCCTTTTTCATCTCTCTTCATAATAACTTTTTTATCAGTGATACAGATACAAAAGTTTAAATCTCACTGAGAAAATTTTACAGTGTGCAATCTTAAAAATTTTTAAATGTGCAAACTTGTCTTGTTTCTAGCAGTTACCCTAATTATTCAAAAATTTTCACTTCACCTAAAATACTGGGTCTTTCCCCTGTCTAGTTTGCTAGCTTCTCTGTTCACTCATCTGCCAAGTAGGTCTAATTTGTTCATTATTGGTAACTGAAATATGCTTTGTCAGAGGTTGTGTATGTCATTATTCAGTTCTTTTCATTCCAGGCAAAAATAGGGAAAGACGTTAGATTTACTGTGATTTTTTTATCTGCAGCTTAGAGTTCTAATAGTTTGTGTGGGGTAGGGTTGAAGCTGTAGGCAGTGGGAGACAACCGCAAGGCAGACTTGGTCTTTGTTCAAGAACAGTGTCCCTTTTGTGTCTGCCTTGGCAGCTCTTGGCCCACTGGGGTAGTTTCCCATCCCCCTGAATAGCTGCCTGGCCTAGGCATCCAGGCAGAAACTCCACCCAGCATGGCTGCTTCTCCAGCACTGGCCTGGCCTCCAGCCTCTGCTCCAATCCTAGAGCTGTCAGTAGGCTCTGAAGTGGGGATCCTGGTGGACTTGGCCACCCCATGTGTAGCAGAGTGATTAAGAGTTTAAACTTGAGTCTGATCGCCTTTGTGTTCCAATGTTGGTTATGCTACTTGAGAACTGTATAACATTGGTCATCTTGTTCAACTTCTGAGCCCCAGTTACTCGTGTGTATAATAATATTGAAATTTGTTAACAGCTTAAGGCATTTAGTAGGGTATCTGGGTCTAAATAATTGATGAATGGCAGCAGTTTTGTTGTGGGTGTTCTGGGAACTGGCTGCTAATTGGCCTCTGCACTCACTCTGCTGTTTGCTAAATCATTCCCGTTAGCTCTTCTCAAGGGCTCACTTTTGTGGATGGGTCACTTAGGAAGTAGCCAGTCAGTGGTGGAGACTTTTTTTCTCTCGAATTAGTTGGATCATTTTAGCAAGAAGTGATGAGGGAAGGGAGTCACAAACATCATCTTGGTTCTAGACCATCACAGGTAATTCTTTAAACCACCTGAAGTTTCTAGAACCAAATAAATAAATAGGGCAGCACCTTTTATTGTGTAATTCATTTGTTCCCCCCCATGATTTGTAATAAATTTTTAGTATGCTAATTAGTATATATACTTCGGTCTGTTGCTGGGCTTTCAGTTCTTCTTCCTTGGTCATTCTGTTTAATCTGGTGCAGTGCCACACTCTTTTAGTCTTTCTTCAGTGACAGGAGAGAATCATTGTTAAAAGCATGAGGTGTGGAGACAGGTTGCCCGGGTTTGAATTCTGGCTCCTTTGATTAATTTCTAAGAGGTTAAATTAATTACTTACCTTAATTACTTAACCTCTTTTTGCCTCAGTTCATCAGCTCCAAAGTGGACATGATAATCCCAATTTAGAGGACCATTGTAAAGATTAAATAATTCTCATAATGTCATTAAAACTGAGCTTGGCATTATGAGAATTATTTGAATTATTACAGGCTTTAACAATCAAGAACTGATAGTGTAGTCTTGCAAAGCCCTAGGAGTGTTTTTTTCAGAAGTAGTGGATGAAAATCTTACTCTGTGGGTTCTGTGAGGGCCAGGAACCCATTTTTACCCCCTTTGTGTTCTTAGTACTAGACCTGATTCATGCTTAGTACTCAATATATATTTACCAAAACTAAGGAAAAGTAGTACTTCAGACTTTTAATACACAAAGATTTAAAAATATATCATGAATCCAGGTAAGAGTCAATTAAGCTTTTGTAAATTTATAATACCTATTAGCACTTTAATATTGGAAAAGGTGGCCAGGTGCAATGGCCATCACCTGAGATCAGGAGTTCAAGACCAGCCTGACCAACATGGTGAAACCCCGTCTCTACTAAAAATGCAAAAATTAGCTGGGTGTGGTTGTGCATGTCTGTAAGATTGGAAAAGGCTGTTTTTTCCCCCATATATTCAGTACTAGGAAAGAACTATAGTAGAGCAAGGAAGACTTCTTTGTAAAGATATTTGTTTATTGATCAAAACAATAGGGTGCATCATGGTTGGGTTAAGTGGATTTATCCATAGGTCGGAGTTGGAGGAGAGAGAAGGAAAAATGCAGAGTCCCCCCATAAGGAAGCCCTAAACATTTATTTATTTATTTATTTAATTTTTTAGTTTTATTTTTTTGAGATGGAGTCTTGCTCTGTTGCCTAGGCTGGAGTGCAGTGGCGCCATCGTGACTCACTGCAACCTCCATCTCCCAGGTTCAAGCGATTCTCCTGCCTCAGCCTCCCGAGTAGCTGGATTACAGGTGCCTGCCACCATGCCTGGCTACTTTTTTTTTTTTTTTGTATTTTTAGTAGAGACAGGGTTTCACCATGTTGTTCAGGCTGGTCTTGAACTCCCAACCTTCAATGATCTGCCCATCTCAGCCTCCCAAAGTCCTGGGATTACAGGCTTGAGCTACTGCACCCCCGCAGGAAGTCCTAAACCTTTTAAATGGCAAGAGTTGAGAGAAAAATTATGACATGATCATCATTTTTCATGCCAGCCTGTGAAGAACAGCAGCTTTGCGTAATTGAGAGGATTTCACAGAACAGCATGTATTTTGTCTCCTGTACTTTGAGGCATAAATTAGATGTGATCAAATCCAGTTCTAGCTAATGCACCGTGCAAGGTGCTCTAAATGCCTATAAGCCGTTTTCTTTGGCTTCCTGTCTTCTGTTTTCTAAATAGTGAAAACTTTTCACCAAACTTCTTCCATTTCACCTTTTGTCCTCCATGTCTGATTTCTTCTTCTCTCTGAGCATTCAGACAACTTCAGAAATAATCTCATGGTAAGGCTTAGGCTTTCGAGTCAAACTGCCAGAAGGAACTCCTGGTTCTTCTTCTCCATGGCTTGGGAACCACAGACACGTGAGGGTCTCCACCGTACAGTTTCTCACTTCTAAAGGGAAAATGAAAACAGGATCTCTCTTCTTCCTAGTACTTTTGTAAGGATTAAATGATATAAAGCAAATAAAGCACAATGTATCTGAAAATAACAAATGTACAATATGTTATTAGTCCTTCTGCTACTATTATTTAATTTTTTCAACTAATGGAAGGAAAACTGACAGCTTTACTGTAACCATACCCTCATTCCCCATTTCTCTTGTGGTGTCCCTGTATCTCTGCAGTGCCAAAGTGTAATTCCCTTCTCAGATATGGAAGCACCTACATACACTTTAACCTGGCTTGACTCTCTTAATGGAAGCAACGCCCACCAGAAGTTTCATCATCTTTTTTTTCAACTTGCTGGGTGCACAACTTTATCTTCCCTTACATGTATCAGAAACCCCAACAATTGTCCGTTAGGTAACTGGTGATATTTCTTGAAAGATTTTGGTTTTTGCTGAGTTTTGTTCATTTTCAGGTCAATTAGTCTGTTAGCTTCAGCTACCTCTGTAACACACATTTATACACGTACATTTACAGTTCACATGCTAGCACACATACTCTGATTTGTAAACACGCTTTAGACTAAAAAATTTCTCATTTTACAATTTTCTTAGTTACCTTGGTCATGGTTAACTGGTTATTATCAAAATAGGCCTGTAGGCTATTGTCAGCCCTCAGTTAACCTGGGAAGTGCCAGTTCTAGCAGAGAGGCAAAGAGGGAATTGACCTTGATCCATTGAGGCATGATGGAGAGCAGCCAGTCCTTGGGCTTCGTGATAAGAAAGGTCTTTTTAATGACAGAAAGCAGAATCACCACAGCAATTACCCAGGGTCAGTTATGGAAGGTATTCACGAGATGCCACAAAGTATATTTACCTAAGGTTTTAATAAAGACAAAGGATACGGTACAGCGGAGGAAAGAAAACAAGGCAAACGTTCAGGAGGTCTGGGATATTCCAGGTCCTTTGTCATTTGACAGAATGCTCTTTGTCTTTGGATCATGATCCATCTAGATACATGTGAGTGAGATCACTTGACCTAGACAAATAGGTCAGTGGAACAGGATAGAGTCCAGAAAGAGACCCACATGTCTACGGTCACTTGATTTTTTACCAAAGAGCAAAGGCAACTCAGTGGAGAAAGAAAAGTCTTTTCAACAAATGGTGCTGGAACTATTGGATACCCACATGTGAAAAACTGAACTCGATCCATACCTCATACCACATGCAAAAATGAATACAAAGCAGATCATAGGCTTAAGTGTAAAACCTCAAATTATAAAACTTCTAGAAGAAACACCAGAGAAAATATTTGTGGCTAGAATCTGCATTTTAACAAGATCCCTGGTTATTCTTATGCACATTAAAATTTGAAAAGGACTGCCCGGCCCTGTAAGTTGTGTTAGTTTTGCAGGTGAAAACTGGGGATGGAGGAGGAACACTTGCCTCTGCAGGAGGCCAGCATGTGCAGGGACATAAAAGTATGATGAGTTAGGGAGGGGTTTCATTGAACAAATTCGTGCAAAAGGTTTTACCAGTGTGCAGTGAAATTTTTAACAAAAGGAATGGGACAGTGCAATGAGCATTTTATTTCTAGAATTAAGTTTCTTCATGTTTTAAAATGATAAGATCATGTTTTTCTTAATTTCTTGTAAAATGGAAGTGCTAGCAAATTGTAGATTTTGTTTTTGTTTGAAATAATTTTTTCTTTTTTTGGCAAATGAAAAGTTGGCAACCCTGTGTTTCACTCACTACCCTTTTAGTTGTTTTTGTTAATTGTTTTTTTGACCTGTGAAATCCAAATGTTTGTCAGCTACCATGTTAGAGAACTAAGACTGTTACAGGAAAGAGGTCCCAATCCAGACCCCAAGAGAGGGTTCTTGGATCTCGTGCAAGAAAGAAGTCAGGGTGAGTCCACAGTGCAAAGCAAAAGCAAGTTTATTAAGAAAGTAAAGTGGTGAAAGAATAACCACTCCATAGACAGAGTAGGGCATTCCTGAAAATAAGAGGAGGAACGCGTCCACCCTAGGTACAGTGCTTCTATATATAGGATAAAAAAGACCATGGGGGAGGTGTGCTCTGCTACAAGGATTTGTGATAAAGGATTGTCTTAATTGCTATATTTTGCAAGAACTGATATTATTCGCTTTAAAGCAAAATTAGGAATGCTTTTGTTCTCAAGATACTGGGATATTAGGACACTCCCAAGTCTGGGTCTGTTTAGTAAACATCAGTTTGTTCTCTTAACCGGAAACATCTAGAGGCTAGGAATACCTAACTTTCTGGGAATGCAGCCCAGCAGGTCCCAGCCTCATTTTCCTAGCCTTTACTCAAGATGGAGTCACTCTGGTTTGAATGCCTCTGACAAGAGTAGTGTAGTAGAGGATGGGGCCAGTGTTGGGCAGCTAGGGTGGATAGGGCCAGAGAAGCAGACAGAGGTCAGATCCTGGGGGGCCTGGTAAACTATAGAGTTAAATATGGTCCTCAGATCTTTGAAGGTTCTGACATAATTAGATTTGGATTTTAGAAAGATGACTTCAGTGGCTGGGTGAAGAAGGGATCAGAGAAGGATGAAAAGGAGTAAGGAGACCAGCTAGGATGCTCCTGGGGGTGGGGTATTAATGAGAGTGTGAACTAAGGCAGTACAGATAGCAGAGAAGACAGATTTAGTCACATTAAGGAGGTAGAATTTGACAGGGCTGAGCAACCTATTGGGTGGAAGAGATAACTTTATATTATTTAAATTATTCTCTGCATTTAAATTTTGGTGAATTTAGTATTCCCAAATAAGTGCAAGTGAGTGCATTTCTTAACACTCTTAAATGGATTGATTTAAATGACTCTAGAATGATTGAGCTTCCGTGCAAAGTAGTCCCTCAAAGACAAAAAGAAACTCATTAAAATGAGATCAGAGGGTTAATCCATTTGCACACAAAAGTACCCATTCATGAAAAGCTATGCTGTGTGAGTCAGAAAATACTGATTTCATTCATTTTATTACCTACATAACTCCTTGAGGGTATGGTGGCTAGTAAAAATACTGGGCGCTGCTAAGCTTTTTGGATTTTTATTTTTGCAGGGCTTAACTTGATACTGATGCATATTATGCAGAGCAATGATTTACGTATTATGCTTCATTACAGAATGGCCTCTGGTGGAGGGACTGTGTGGCTTGTCGGCCTTAACTCAAGCTCAAGATTCTTTTGAATTTCAGAATTTTTTTGCAGTTTGATAAATTCTTGAAGAAAATTTTAGAAAGTAATTTAGTTGCAGCTATTGCTTTTACCCCACTTTCCCCGCAAAAACAAGGGCTAATAAACAGAAGGGTCTGTTTCTATGGCTTCTCTGTGCATTTAATGAGTTTCCATGTATGCTTTTTTTATTGGCACAGTTTAAAATCAAGGGAGGTCAAGAATATAATGAATTGTCTCTGGCAAGAGACTTTTCTCCAACCAAAAATATAAAGAAATTTTGCTATCGTGGGTTCATCTCCACTTTTGTACACCATGTACTTTGATATATCAAGGAACATTGATGCACAATTCTGTAGAAGCTTATGGGAAAGGCTCAATGTGGAAGAAAAGGTAATGTGATTTTGATTTATGGGATTTATTAACGTTCATGAGTATACATTATGCATCACAAAAACCCACAGGAAGAAAGGTTGATTATAGGAGGAGGGGTTATCTGTATACTGTGGTTTTCCAAGATAACATGAGTTTTTTTCAGCCATTTATTCAAAATCATCACTTTATTCCAAGCAAAATTGTAGACGGCAGTAGTTACTATTGTTTGTTTATTTGACTTGGCAGAGGAAAGATATGTTATCATTGTCTTTTAGATTTTTTTGTTTTATACCTCCTTTGTATTCCTACAAAGCATGTCGGATGTATTTAAAGTTTGTGAGAAATGGTTAGTCTTATTTTTTAATATAGGCTGGATTATGAAGGCTTTTATTATTCCATCTGGAAACTCAGTACTTGCCTCTTTGTCATAAAGGAAAGTAGATGGATATTCGAAATAATGTAGGTTATGTAATGTGGAATCTGAATTATTTTATGCTATTTGGTGTTTTTCAGTAGTGAGGAGAATTTAATCTTCTAATGAAATACATGTAAGCACTGCAGAAGTAGGCATTTTCATCTACTCTGCTAACTTCAAAGACGCCCATATGCTATTATCTCCCTTCTCATTGACATATACTACCATAATGTATATGGAGAATATTTGACATGAGAGCTTTTAAAAAATTTCTAGCAGGATTATTCTGATACTGTGTATCAATTATTATTAGTTTTAACAATGGGGCAAATATGCTAGATAATTAGCCTCAGCTATTCAAATCTTAAAAAGCATAATTTATTCAAGGTGGTTCATTCATTTTAGAAGCCCAGAATTTGTTTGTTATCTAGAAATAAAGTGTTTTATCTGTGAACTTTTTATTAATACTAATAAAGGATATTAAATCAATTCAGATTGCTAAGTAAATGACAAAAGTGTTTAGTACTACTTGAATTAATAATCACTACTGTTTTTCTATTTATAATCTCTTTGTGCTCCCAGAAGAGGCTGTTATATATATTTATACAATTGTTGACATGAATCAAAAGCTGAAGATTTTTAAAAACAGTTTCTTCTGGGCAATTTCAAATATATACAACACACAAAAATAGCAATATATCCATCACCCAGCTTTAGTTATCAACCTTTGTCAATCTTGTTTCGTGTATCTACTCCTTCCACCCTTTGTTGGGTATGGATGTTGGGATTTGCTGTGAACAAATTTTAGATTACTCTATCGTTCTACCTGTTAATGCTACAGTACGTATCTGTAAAGGATAATTGGTTCCACATACCCCAGTGCCTTTATCACACAGAAATAGAAGAATAGGCCGGGCACGGTGACTCACGCCTATAATCTCAGCACTTTAGGAGGCTTAGTCGGGTAGATTACCTGAGGTCAGGAGTTCGAGACCAGCCTGGCCAATATGGTGAAACCCTGTCTCTACCAAAAATACAAAAAATTAGCCGGGCATGGTTGTGGGTACCTGTAGTCCCAGCTAGTCCTGAGGCTGAGGCAGGAGAATCGCTTGAACCTGGGAGGCGGAGGTTGCAGTGAGCTGATATCACGCCATTGCACTCCAGCCTGGGCAACAAGAAACAAGAAGCCAAACAAATTCTCGGCTTCTAAAATGAATGAACCACCTTGAATAAATTATGCTTTTAAAGATTTGAATAGCTGAGGCTATTTGTCTAGCATATTTGCCCAATTATTTGGGCATATATATCAATTATTATTGACCCTTTCCCCATTTTCTTTCTCAAAAAAAAAGGAAGAAATGAATAATTTTTTAATATCATTTAACATTTTCAAATTTTCCTAATTTGAACATATTTTTGCTATTGATTTATTCAAACAAGTGGACAGTCAAAGCTCATGCACTTTATTTAAGTAAGATTTTGATGTGCCTTTCCCCACCATTTTCCTATATAACATTTATCAAATCATTTAATTCCTCTACAGTCCTAGCTAGTACCTTCACACATCTGCTGGGGGTGATTATATCTTTGTTCTGCTCACTGGGATGATTTATAAAGGATAAAAAGAAATAGAGACAGCGCAGGCAGAAGAGTTGGACTTTCTGTTTTCTGTTCTGCTCTATTTAATTTTGTTAGTGGAAGTTACTTTCTAAAACCACATTCTACCCAAGTTGGGTCCCTCTTATTCATGGAGCATTTCTTTCTTTCTTTTTTTATTTGAGATGGAGTCTCACTCTGTCGCCCAGGCTGGAGTGCAGTGGCATGATCTCGGCTCACTGCAAGTTCCACCCTCTGAGTTCGAGCGATTCTCTTGCCCTGCCCTCCTGAGTAGCTGGGATTATAGGTGCCTGCCACCACGCCCGGCTACTTTTTTCTATTTTTAGTAGAGATGGGGTTTCACCGTCTTGGCCAGGCTGGTCTTAAACTCCTGACCTCGTGATCACCCGCCTCGGCCTCCCAGAATGCTGGGATTACAGGCGTGAGCCACCGCGCCTGGCCTATTTGTGGAGCATTTCTAGTCACCACTGAAATATAAGAGGTGGTATTGAAAAATGTGTTTGGCATGTTTCTTATAAGACTATAGCAAAGAAAAGTGGTTATAATCTAATGATGCGTGATTGGATTCCTCTTTTCTCTGATGAGGTCTGCATGCATTCATAGAAAATATTTTGTCTCATGTTCCAGGATATCAGGAAAATGGGAGTGTAGTTGAGTTACAGTTATCCTAATAATCTTATCATTTCATCTGGAAAAGGAAATAAATTTTGATCTGATCTTGAGCTAATTTCCTTGTCATTAGTTGTCTTCATTTTAGGACTGGCGTTTTTCAAAATTTGTCTAAGAATCTGAGATACTATCTCTCAATTATTGACCCTTTCCCCATTGTCTTATTGGTCTTTCCAGTTATATATATCTTAGACCTTTTCATTCTAATCTTTTTTACCTTGTTTTTCATGTTCAACCTTTCACATTTTCCATATCTTTGTCTCTGTGAAGACCGTATTCTATTAATAGATTGCTTTTCATTTATCTTACAGTTTATACATTCCTTCTTCACTTGTAGCTAATCTGATTTATTTGTCCGTTGAGATTTTTGTTGTATTGTATTGTATTTATTTTATTTTATTTTACGTTTTGAGACAGAGTCTTGCTCTGTTGCCCAGGCTGGAGTGCAGTGGCACAATCTCAGCTCACTGTAGCCTCCACCTCCTGGGCTCAAGTAATCCTCCCATCCCAGCCTCCAGAGTAGCTCTGACTACAGGTGGGCTCCACCACTCCTGGCTAATTTTATTATTTTTTGTGTGTGTTTTTGTAGAGATGGGATTTCACCATGTTGCCCAGGCTGATCCCAAACCCTTGAGCTCAAGTGGTCCACCGTGGCCTCCCAATGTGCTGTAATTAGAGGCGTGAGCCACCGTGCCCAGCCAGAGATTTTTATTTTAATAATAACATTCTCAACCAGAATAACTTTCAAAGACCTGCTTCGTGACCAGCCCGTGGGCATCTGTCTTTTTTTTTTTTTTTTTTTTTTTGAGATGGAGGGAGTCTCATTCTGTCACCAGGCTGAAGTGCAGTGGCGCAATCTCAGCTCACTGCAACCTCTACCTCTCAGGTTCACGTGATTCTCCTGCCTCAGCCTCCTGAGTAGCTGGGACTACAAGTGCGTACCACCATGCCCAGCTAATTTTTGTATTTTTAGAGATGGGGTTTCACCATGTTAGCCAGGATGGTCTCGATCTCTTGACCTGGTGACCCACTCACCTTGGCCTCCCAAAGTGCTGGGATTACAGGTGTGAGGCCCTGCGCCCAGCCACGTGGCCATCTGTAATTGTTGCACCTTTGGCAACTCTATGAACACTACAGTTTTGGGGAGAGAGAGTCATTCTGCTATTTTCCTTTTTTTTTATTGTTGTAAAATATATATAACATAAAGTGTATGATTTTAACTATTTGTAAGAGTTCAACTCAGTGTCATTAGGTATATTCACAATCTTGTGCAGCCATCACCACTATCAATTTTTTCATCATCCCAAATAGAAATTCTGTATCCATTACACAATCACTCCGTGTTCCCCTTCCCCCAGGGTCTGCTGCGTTTTTAAGATGGCTGTCCTGGAAGGCAGCAGTTAATCCATCTCAGATTCAGAACAGTAGCAGCCAGGGGCATCCTCTGAACCACTGCTCTTTCCAGTTACTATTTCATTGTTTCTACTGAGCATTTTTACTGCCTGCCACTGTAACTGACTGGAGGAATATAGTGGTGAGTAGGATGACACAGACCATGCCCTCCCACTGTGTATGGAGCCAAGAACAATATTTAAATCTATATTATCCCTCTAATGGTATCATCCCGATTTCTCCTACAGGGTGGTGTTGATGAACACTCTCATATTGTTGAATTGCTTAGGCTGCCAGTTCAAGGGTGGTACTCATGTTTCTCTTGCCTGTGAGGGACTGTGGCTGAAGAGCAGATGGCATGGCTGATGCTGATAACCAGGGCCCTGTCCAGCCTCCCTGATCTTCTGGCGCATTGCTGTTCCTGCTGCTTCCTTGTGGGTTCCTCCTCACCACTGCTTGGACAATGTTCATTTTTCTCTTTAATTTCCCTTTCTTTTTTTTCCCTGTATTTATATAACCTTTTAAAAGCACTTCCTGTATGCTAAATACTGTATGTGATAAAAATGAAAGTATTGTAGGTACTTTAAAAAAATCAAAGATAAAAATGTTTGAATTTTTATTCAAATAAGGAATTATTGATTATTCAAGGAATTTCCTGTATTCCTTACAAGAAGGACTTGCTAACTAACATTGATTAATGTGTTGTGTCCTAACAGAGGCCTTTGCAAGGTACAGTGGGATTCTGGAGCTTAGTTTTGCCTGAGGAATTGCAAAGGCTTCATAGGGACAGTGGATATGTGTGTAACTCTGGGGAGAGACTGAGGGAGTCAGGGAAGTATAAAACCCACAGCTATGCAAGGACAGGAAGCTGTGCTTAAGCATTAGTCAGTAAGAGTTAAATTACCATGAAAACAAAAGCAAGTCTACAATGCAGGGGCACTATCTGCGGACACAAAATAGTGCTGTTTTTGTAAGAAAACTACTCAGAATGAAGACCTTGTGGCTCATCTTTTCCTTCCCTCTCTGAAGGATTTTACTACTGACTGTCTAAGACAACCATTTCCAGGTATATTGTTTGTAATTTCTCACCTGGCATATATGGGTCCCATTAACCTCATGTTGAGACTTCATTTTATAGATTTTAAAAACGCTGGCCGGGCTCGGTGGCTCAAGCCTGTAATCCCAGCACTTTGGGAGGCCGAGACGGGCGGATCACGAGGTCAGGAGATCGAGACCATCCTGGCTAACACGGTGAAACCCCGTCTCTACTAAAAAATACAAAAAAACTAGCCGGGCGAGGTGGCAGGCGCCTGTAGTCCCAGCTACTCGGGAGGCTGAGGCAGGAGAATGGCGTAAACCCGGGAGGCAGAGCTTGCAGTGAGCCGAGATCTGGCCACTGCACTCCAGCCTGGGCGACAGAGCGAGACTCCGTCTCAAAAAAAAAAAAAAAAAAAGCTGAAAATGTTGTCACTTGATTGTGATTTTAAAAATTCTAAATTGTGAAGATTTTCACAGCCTTTGGATTAAGAGAAATGACCCAAGTGATAAAAACTCCAAGGGGAGATGGCTGGAATAAAGAATACACCTTGCTGATGCAAATGACTGCAAATAACTGGAATGGCGGTGTTTTTAAAGCAGAGTGCCATTAGAAACCCAAGGTGTGGAAATGTAAAATAGCCACATCTCTTCTCTGGTCACTGACTGCTGAGTTGCTACAGCTGTGAGGAAAAAAATCCAGGTGTATGATTCAGCAGTTATTTGGGTCTGTTGTACCAAGGTCATTAACGTGAGAACTGAGCTCCTTGGCAAGAGGGGACCAGAGGCTGGACAATACTGGACAACAGCCAGCTTGAGTCCCCGATTCTTGAAACCCCTGGCCACCTCAATTCACTTGCAGTTTCCACACAGTAGCATCTGTCTATCACGGAGGAACCCTGGATACAAAAGATACACAGTGCATTGTGGAAGATTGGGTTTAGTTTATTTACTGTATGTGGTTAGAATGCATTTGCTGGGAACCTCTCAGTTCGTTTTTATTACAAGTAACTAAAGAAATCTGATAATCATAGAGAAATCAACTTTTAAAAAATCTTTCAGCTATGTTTTCTAAGAATCTCTGCAACGTTTTCTGCATTTGAAGTGTTTTTTTTTTCTCTCTTTAAACAAATGACTATAAAAACTACATCCTGTTGCTCAAAGTTTTTCTATTAGTTTGCAGATTGCCGGGGGCTGCCTTCCTTATGTTTGTATTGCTGTTGCAGGGTGTGATCTGTAGAAAAGTATTCCCTGGAAATTCAGGGTCTTCGAAACACAGTGGGCTTCACTTCTCCCAGCCCCTACCCCAAGTTACTTCAGTGGTGGCAAAAATAACAATTGTCCCCTGGGAAATGAAGCTCATTGCTATGGTAACTAATGAAGGTTGCATCATTCTAGGGCACATTTTTAAAAGCCTGATTTCAACATGGGTAGACGCCCCGTCTTATTTTATTCAGTAGCTTAGCAACCTGTGGTATACTGTTTGTTGCCACCCCCAGCCTTCCCTTTTCTCTCAGAAAAATGACCTATATAGATAGTATTTTATTGTAGGCACGTTTTCACTGTGAATATAGTTCAGCTCTTAGGTGTACCTATGATGACCTTATTTTCTGGACAAAAATTCAGGACACGTTTTGTCTGTAAAGTAAAGAAGGATTATTCTTCTGCCTCTCTGCTGGCGTTTTTCTCTTGACTACCCCTTAACTCTTGGTGTTTGTCTTTGTTGGCCTTCTTTTCTTATTCTCTGGCACTCCTTATATGCTAATGTCTCCCAAATCTTAATTTTCAGCCCAGGTCTTACCCCTGAACTTCATGTAGACCGTTTTCTCTGAAACAGCCCTAACTGGATTCTCCCCACACTCAGTGTGTTCAAGATGAACTCAACATTGCCTTCCACAAAAATCACTTATTAATGAATGATACCACCATTCATATGACACCCCACATCCAGCCAGCCCCCAATTCCTGATGCTTCTACTTCCTGACTGCTCTAAAATCTGTCGTCCTTTCTCTTTTAGGCCTTCATCCTTTTTTACTTGGTTTGCGCCTACATCCTCCAAACTGGTTACTTCAGGGTAACCCCGCCTTTTCTAGGCTGGCCCCAAACAAAGAAAAACAAGCGTCAGTGGCCTTCTGCCTGTTCTTTGTCCAGGCTGGATTCTCACCACTCCCGCTCTGCTTGCCTGCCTGGGCGGCAGAGGCAATGCTCCTGCAGAACGTGCTCCCGCACCCTCTCCACTTTCCTCTGCCAAATGCCTTTTCACCCTGCATTTCAGGCACCATCATCTCTGAGAAGCTTTTGTCTAGCCCTGCCTGAGCCCGGGCTCTGTAGTCAGAGTTAGATGCCCTCACGTGCTCCTATTACAGCATGGGCATCTCCATACCTTAGCTCTTATCTTGCTGTGTTGTAATGTTCTATGACCTGTCTCCCCCTGTGGACCATGAGCTTCCTGACAATAGAGGTGGCACTTGTTTTTCTTTGTGGTTCCAGTGTGTTTCACATACTGGTACCTAGTAGGTGTTTGATAATGTTGGTCGAGTAAATTAATGAATCAACAAGTCAATGAATGAATGTATGTAAGTGCACTTGTGGGGCAGTGGGGGAGAATTCCTAACTTTTAGATTTTCATAGTCTTGGAAAATCCAAGTTGTTCCAGAAGCTGTTGTTCATTATCTGCATCACTATAAGCACAAAGGATATGTCTTTGCGGGCTAGGATGGTTAGGGGCATGAACCTGGTGTGGTGCTTCACTATATCCAGTTGGCCCTTCTTATCTGTGGGTTCTGCATCCATGGATTCAACCAAACTTGGATGGAAAATATTTGGGGGAAGTGGGGAGGAAGGTTGGTTGTATCTGCACTGAATATGTATAGACTTTTTTTCCTTGTCATTATTTCCTGAACATACAGTATAACAAATGTTTACATAGCATTTACATAGTGCTAGGTAATATAAGTAATTTAGAGATTAAAGGCTACGAGAGGATGTATGTAGGTCATATGCAAATACTGTGCCATTTTGTATTAGAGACCTGAGCATACAAAATCTGGGGGAGATCCTGGAACCAGTCCCCCATGGATATAGTCATGTATCTCTTAACAGTGGGGATACATTGTGAGACATATGCCATTAGGCAGTTCAGTCCTTGTGTGATTGCCATAGCATGTACTAACACAGAACTATGTGGTGTAGCCTACTACATACCTAGGCTGTGTGATACATATAGCCGCTTACTCCTAGGCGACAGATTTGTATATCTTGTAACTGTACTGAATAATGTAGGCAACTGTAACACAAATGTTAAGTATGTGTGTATCTAAACATGGAAAGCATATGGTAAAAATATGGTATTAGAATCTTAGGGGGACCAGATTCAGTGGCTCATGCCCGTAATCCCAGAGCTTTGGGAGGCCAAGGCGGGAGGATCACCTGAGGCCAGGAGTTCCACACCAGCTTGGGAAATATAGTGAGACCTCCGTCTCTATAAAATTTTTTAAAAAAATTAGCCATTTATGGTGGCGAGCATCTGTAGTTTAGCTACTTGGGATGCTGAGGTGGAAAGATCACTATTTGAGTTCAGTAGTTCAAGGTGACAGTGAGCTATGATCACGTCACTGCCTTCCTGCCTGGGCAACAAAGCGAGACCCTGTCTTTATTAAAAAAAAAAAAAATCTTATGGGACCACCATTATATATGTGGTCCAGTGTTGACTGAAACATTGTTATGTAGCCCGTGACTATATATGTATATGCATGTGTACACATGCACACACAGACACACACGTGTCAGTTTAGCAACTGTGTCTAATAAAACTCTACTGCCAGCTTATGTGTGTCAGCACAGTTTAAAACAATAAAATAAAATACTAACTAAAAAATTGGGATCTCAAAAAGGGAATCAAAAACATATGATTCCCTGCTTAGTTGAACATGTGAGTCCCCCTCTGCGTGATCAGACTGGCTATTGTGCTGAGTGCTGCCCCTGAGGTCACACTTGTCTTAGTTAAGGTTGTAACTGAGGCAGGCACTGAATTTAGTCTGAGAGAGTTGGGGTGAGATGGGAGGCATGTGGGAATTCCCTGCCCATCAGTATTTCTTTAGGAAATAAGGGCTGGAGCTGTACAATTAAGGATTCATCGTTCTCTCCCATCATCTTACCCATCACAGTGTATAGACTTCTCAGTATCAACCTAGCTTCCTTGCTGCCATTTTGCACTAGGTGTCTGTCTAGGTGCAGAGGACTTCCTGACAGTGGACAAGTAGGTTGGGGTGGCCATGGTCATAGGCAGAGATTTTTGATTGATTCTTTTAATCTTTCACAAACAGTGAGCACCAGTTTTGGATCTGATATAGTGCTTGGCCTTGGGGCAGATATCAAGTATGGTAAAATGTGGCTCCTTCTCTGCTTGCATTAATAGCCCAGTCAAGGAGCAAACCAGCACTGATCCTAGTAGAACTTTGATAAACACTGCAATTTATCTAACATCTGCTTTAACCTTGAAGAAGCAATTTTGGGGCAAGGGGAGGGAATTTGGAGGATGGGTCAATAGGTACAGCAGACTACCATGGCACATGTATACCTATGTAACAAACCTGCACATTCTGCACATGTATCCCGGAACTTAAAGTAAAATAAAAATAAAAGCAGTTTTGTTTTAGGTCTCAGCAATAGGGCTGATATTTAAAAGTAATTTTAACATGTTGAAATGTGATCAGCTCTATCCAACATAGAATGAAATTATGCTGTTTTTAAATAGCTCAGGCCAGGCATAGTGGCTCATGCCTGTAATCTCAGCACTTTGGGAGGCCAAGGCAGGCAGATCGCTTGAGGTCAGAGGTTCAAGACCAGTCTGGCCACTATGGTGAAACCCTGTCTCTACTAAAAATACAAAAATTACCTGGGTGTGGTGGCATGCACCTGTAATCCCAGCTACTTGGGAGGCTGAGGCAGGAGAATCACTTGAACCTGGGAGATGGAGGTTACAGTGATCCAAGGTCATGCCATTGCACACCAACCTGGGCAACAGAGTGAGACTCGGTCTCAAAAAATAACAAATAAAAATAAATAGCCCAGTTGCTGAACTACTTGAGACCCACTGTGGGCTACCTCATCTTGGTATTTTTTAGATGAGCATTGTCTCTCTTCCAGTGTTAGTTTGTACCTTGTGCTGGGAGCTTAGGAGAGAGGAAGAGGCAGGGAGAGAAGAAAACAGCACGTGCAAGATGGACTATGCAATGCATTTGGCCCTGTCCTGTTCCTGCGAACTTAGGGCTTTGTGTGAGGGAGGTGAAAGGACACTTTACCTGCGTTTCAGTGGTCGGACTCTTTCTCCCCCCCAGTACCCTGACCTCTGCTGGCTTAATATGACTCTTAATCACAGTTGTCATTTTCTGAAAATTTTCTTCAGGGAAAAATGTTTTTTGTGTTGCTTTTAAAATATAATTTTCAGAAAAATTAAAACTTACTTCTAAGGCTTTGTATAGTAAAATTTACATTTATTTAGGAAATTCCTAACCGTCTAAGTAGCACTTTTGATCTCTAAGATGCAGAACCTTTTTTTTCTTTTTAAAACTGCTCTTGTACCTCAAGAGATAAGAGAACAGATATTTTTATATACTGTACTTTTATTTTTAGGTGTAAAGAGTTGATGTAAGGAGGGCAGTACATTTAGTGAAGAGAGCTTTATTTAATAGGGTATTGTAAAGATTAAATATATATGTAAAGTGTTTTGGGGGCTGTAATTTCTTTAGAAATGTTTGTTATTAGAAACACAGATGGTTTCTGTTTGCTCATCTTGCACCTTGTAACTTTGCTTAATTTATTTAATTAGCTTTAGTCGTTTTTTTCTTGAGTGGATTATTTAGGATTTTCTATAAGTAGAATTATGTCATCTTCCAATAAAATAGTTTTACATCTCCCTTTCCAGTGCGGATGCCTTTTATTTCTTTTATTTGCCTAATTACTCTGACTGGGACTTCCAATAATGTTGAATAACAGTGATGAAATTGAGTATCCTTATTTCTGATTTTAGGGAGTATATTTTCACTTTTTATTATGATGTTAAGTGTGGATTTTTCATGCATATCCTTTATTAGGTTAAGGAAATTTTCTTCTGTTCCCAGTATGCTATTTTTTTTTTCACGAAAGATTGTTGAATTTTGTCAAATGCATTTTCTGTGTCTATTGAGGGGTGTGTGTGTGTGTGTGTGTGTGTGTGTGTGTGTGTGTGCGCGCGCGCGCGCGCGCATTCATTCTATCAGTGTGCTATATCACATTGATTTTCTTATATTGAACTACCCTTGCATTTCTGGGATAAATGACACTCGGTCATGGTATATAACCCTTTTAATGTGCTGTCGAACTTGGCTTACTAGTATTTTGTTGTGGAGTTTTGAATCTCTCTTCATGAAGATTTAAGTCTGTAGTTTTCTTGTGGTATCTTTGTCCAACTTTCATAGAATGTGTTATAAAGTATTTTCTCCTCTTCTATTTTTCTGAAGTTTGAATAGGATTGTTGTTCATTCTCCTTTAAGTGTTTGATTGACCTCACCAGTGAAGCCGTCTGGCTTTGCACTTTTCTTTGTTGAGAAGTTTTTGATTATTGATTCAATCTCTACTTGTAATAGATTTGTTGAGATTATCCATTTCTTCTTGAGTCAGTACTGGTAGATTGTATGTTTCTAGGAATTTGTTTATTTCATCTAGATTATCTAATTGGCTGGCATATGAAATTTTCTCCTATATTCCTTTAAGTTTCTGTTTGGCTAAAGGTTTGTTACTTTTGCTGATCTTTTCAAGGAACTGACTTTTTGTTTCGTTGATTCTCTTTCTCTTTTTTTTTTTTTTTTTCCTGTTCTAATCTTTGTTATTTCCTTCCTTTGCTGGCTTTGGGTTTAGTTTGCTTTTCCTTAAGGTATAAAATTAGGTTATTGATTTGTGATCTTTTTTAATACAGGCATTTATAAATTAGCTATACATTTCTTCCTGAGTACTGCTGTCACAGCCCCTAATACATTTTAATGTGTTGTGCTTTTGTTTCCATTCATCTGTAAGTATTCTCTAATTTTCTTAGTAACTTCTTCCCCAGTTCTTTTTTATTCCTGATTTTAGCCTCATTCGCTTATAGTTGGGGAAGATCCTTTGTATGATTTCAATCTTAAAATTTATTAAGAATTGTTTTACAGCCTAACAGCTGATCAATCCTAGAGAATGTTCCATATGTACTTCAGAAAAACATGTATGTTCTGTTGTTGTTGGTTGGAGTGTTGTTTATATATCATTAGATCTAGTTGGTTTGTAGTGTTCAAGTCTTCTGTTTCCTTATATGTGTGGATGTTCTTTTATTGCAAGTGGAAGTCTTCAATTATTGTGGAACTCTCTATTTCTCCCTTCAATTCTGTCAGTGCTTACTTTTTTTTCTTTTCTTTTCTTTTTTTTTTTTTTTGTTGAGACGGAGTCTGGCTGTCGCCCAGGCTGGAGTGCAGTGGTGCGATCTAGGCCTCGCCTCCTGGGTTCACGCTGTTCTCCTGCCTCAGCCTCCCGAGTAGCTGGGACTATAGGCGCCTGCCATGAAGCCCGCCTAATTTTTCTATTTTTAGTAGAGACGGGGTTTCACTGTGTTAGCCAGAATGGTCTCGATCTCGTGACCTTGTGATCCACCCCCCTTGGCCTCCCAAAGTGCTGGGATTACAGGCGTGAGCCACTATGCCCGGCTACTTTTCATATATTAATATTTTGGGGGCTCTATTCTTTGGAGTATATATATATTTGTAATTATTATTTTTTTGATGAATTGACCCTTGTGTCAATACATAGTGTCCTTGTCTCTTGTAATAAACTTTGACTCAAAACCCATTTTATCTGTTATTAGTATACCCACCTAGCTCTTTTTGGTTACTATTTGAATGGAATGTCTTTTTTATTGTTTCGTTTTCAACCTATTTATGTCTTTGGGTTTAAAGTGAGTCTCATTTAGGTAGCAAAAAGTTAGACCATATTTTTTTAAAATCCATTCTGCCAGTCTCTGTTTTTCAGTTTGTGAGTTTAATCCATTTATATTGAAAGTGATTACTGATAAGGAAAGACTTCTGCCATTTCGCTATTTGTTTTTTATGTATTAAATCTCTTTGTTTTTTGTTTCTCAATTTCTCCACTATTGCCTTCTTTTACGTTTGATTTTTTCTCATGTACCATTTTGATTCCCTTATTTTTCTCTTCTGTATGCCTAAATTTATATAATCTAGTTTGAATTGATATCAATTCATTTTTACTAGTGTACATTAACTCTGCTCCTAGTTAGCTCTGTTCCCACCCCTTTTGTTGCCCATTTACATAGACAGACTTAAAATTCTTGTGTTATGCATATGTCTTTTAATCCATTTAGGAAACAGAAAGAGGAGTTATAAACAAAATATACAGTGATACTTGCTTTTATATTTACTTGTGTAGTGACCTTTACCAGTAATCTTTTAATTCTTGTATGGCTTCAGGTTACCATCTAGTGTCCTGTCGTTTCAGCCTGGAAAACTCCTTTTAACATTTCTTGTAAGGAAGATCTACTAGTAATGAATTTCATTCACTTTTGTTTATCTGAGAATGTCTTAATTTTCCCTTCATTTGGAAGGATAGTGCAGCTAGATAGAGAATTCATCTGTCATTCCATATTGAATATGTTGGTACACTTGATGATGTCCCATAGGTCTCTTATGCTCTGTTTGTTGTTATTTTTTCTTTTTACTTTCTCCTCCTCAGTCTGGGAAATTTCAATTGTCCCATCTTCAGGTTTGCTGGCTTTTCTGACTCTCAAACCTGCTGTTGAACCTCATTATGGAATTTTTCTTTTCAGCTATTGTACTTTTCAGTTCCAGAATTTCGCTTTGATTCCGTTTTGAAATTTCTGTCTCTTTATTGATATTCCCCATTCATTCATACAACCTTGTCCTGATTTCCTTTGTTCTTTATCTATTTAAAACTGTTAAAGTCTTGGTATAGTAAGACTGTTTTAGTTTCTTCATGGATGGTTTCTGTCAATTTCTTTTTTTTTTCTGTGAATTTCTGTCAATTTTCTGTAAATTTTTCTGTCAATTTATTTGTTTTTCTTTTCCTTTTTCTTTGTATACTTTGCAATTTTTGTTAAGAACTGGACATTTTGAATATTATAATGCAGTAATTCTGGAAGTCATATAATTCTCCTTCTCCAGAGGTTGCTGTTCTTACTTGTTGAGTGCTGTAATTATCCATCTGTTTAGTGACTTTTCCAAACTATTTTTGCAAAGACTATATTCCTTGTTGTATGTGATCACTGAGGTCTCTGTTGTGTTATGTCTGTCAGCCAGTGATTTCCTTAAATGCCTGCATCTGATAAGGATAAAAAAGTTTCTGTCTCTAATTTCTTTTGAGAGACACTGCTTGGGAAGCCCTTCAGCCTTAAGGGTTTGAAACAATAGCCAGCCTTTGTTCCAATGTCTCAGTGAATTTCCAGGCAAATCAAAACACACCCCCTACAAACTGTGGAGGACGATGTTCACTTCCTGGTACAAGCAGGCCACTCAAGGAATATGAGCCACAGTCTCCATGGCTGCCTGCCATAGGGTTGGGGCTGACAGTTCTTGCCAGCTTAGTAGTTGATTTAGTGGAGGGACTGATTTTAAAGTGTCTTACTCCACCATCTTCTGTGATGTTACTCTGGTATTGATGCTTATTGAGGTAATAATCTCAATATAACAATGTTGTATTAACATATATTGTAAAAAGAACTTGTTTAAGAGAAGAGTGAATGCTGATACGCGTATCGCTGTATTAGTATGTGTATGCATAGATTTAATTCTTATAAGTTATTTACCATTGCATCTATTCACCTCACAAATTAATATAATTTACCAAAAAGACTGAATTTTGCATGTATATGTAGTGGTGCCACTACATATCATTACATCGTAACTTCTGGCTGTGCAGAGAAAATGTTCTTTGTTATATCTGTAGTTGGTTTAGTCTTTTTCCTACTACTTATTTATTTATTTTTTAATTAATTTATTGTTTTTGAGACAGAGTCTTGCTCTGTCACCCAGGCTGGAGTGTAATAGCTCCACCTCAGCTCAATGCAACCTCCGCCTCCCAGGTTCAAGTGCTTCTCCTGCCTTAACCTCCCGAGTAGCTGGGATTATAGGCATCCACCACCATACCCTGCTAATTTTTGTATTTTTAGTGGAGACAGGGTTTTGTCATGTTGGCCAGGCTGGTTTCGAACTCCTGACCTGAGGTGATCCACCCACCTTGGCCTCCCAAGGTGTTGGGATTACAGGCATGAGCCACTGTGCCCAGCCTGCTTATTTATAGAAGGCCTCCTGATTAGCTGGAGTGGCGCAGGTGGCAGATATCCAATATGATTTAAAACTCAGTCCAGTGTCTTTAGGAAGTATCCAGCTCTCTCTGAGATAAAAGTGCTCAGTTTCTCACTCTGCTTTTAATCCTGGGATGGCTTAAGAGTGTGGGGTGAGATGTGTGACCTATGATCCCCTGGCAGTGGGACACTGTCTTTTTCTATCTGTTTGATGTTCACTATTTCCTGTGGTCTCCGGAATAATACCTTTCAACCTCCTACTTGTATTTTCCTTGCTGGCATATGCTGATGATGCTACGGCTAGTATAATTCATGGTCAGGCCTTTCTGTTTGGTCAGAATCTCATGATACTTCCCAGCTAGTTGAGTCTTTGGCGCCTGCTCTCTGACTTCTCCTAGGTGTCTGCCTTGTCTCTCTACAAGCTGCTGGCCTGGAACTTCATGCACGGCCTTTGGTGCAGTATCCCTCTGTTCCACAGCAAGCCCCACGGACACCACTAGCTCAGAAAATCTGCCTCAGAGCTTATAATTACTTGAGCATGTTTGGAAAAACTCCCTTGAGACGATGGCTTGGCTTACAAGGCCATGAACTGTATAATCCTCTTCATGTCAGATACTGCATATTTTTTCATTTGATCTCTTTGTAGTCCCTTCACTAATAAAACCAAATAGTTCCCCAGCCAGATGAATACTTCCAGCCATCAAGGGCAAAGGTCAGATGCTTGGAAAGGCAAAACAACAAGAATGAAAATAATAATTTCCAAACACTATCATGATTACACACGTGTGGCATGATATTTAAAGAGTTATATGTAATTCTAAATTTGTAGAAGCCTCAAGTTTAAGGAATATAGAATCTTTAGACAGGTATATATAGTGTTCATTTATATGTATTTATGGTTAAGATACATATGTATATTAAGATATTCTCTCTCTCTCTTATTTTTTTTAAGACGGAGTTTCTCTCTGTCACCTACGCTGGAGTCCAGTGGTGTGATCTTGACTCACTGCAACCTCCACCTCCCAGGTTCAAGTGATTCTCCTGCCTCAGCCTCCCGGAGTAGCTGGGATTACAGGCACACACCACTACTCCCAGCTAATTTTTAAATTTTCAGTAGAGACAAGGTTTCACCATGTTTGGCCAGGCTGGTCTCGAACTCCTGACCTCAAGTGATCCTCCTGCCTCGGCCTCTCAAAGTGCTGGGACAGGCGTGAGCCACTGCACCTGGCCTCTCTCTATATATAATGTTAAGAGGTTTATTTTCTATGTATCAGCATTCTCCCATGGCTAAGAATAATGTGATTTCATGCACATATTTTCTTCTGTTGTAGGACAGTTCGTGTTTGGTTAAAGAGAGACAGTGGACAGTATTGGCCAAGCATATATCATGCAATGCCTTGTAAGTATCCAAATCTTTGTCTTGAAAAACCAGACATATATCCTAACTCTCCTTCCTTTCTAGATTGCCTTCTCTGTGTTTTCTTCTTAAGTGGAGAAGACTGAGGTTGGGATTCTCATTATAATGAAAAGTACCATATTAAATCATTTTAGATTTTCTAAGGCTTTCACTATGTAAAGTAAGAAAATTGTTCTGAAATTGACTCTATATTCATAGCTTCTGAATAAGATTAATGGAAGAAGGACTACAGCACATAGGCTTTCTGATTACAGCAGTCTCCCTCTCTTTTCCAACTTTTTGTTCAGCTATTTTATAAAGTATGTCCTTAAGCGATTCAGAATTTTGTCCAGTGATTACATTTGTGAAGTAAATTTGTCCTTGCCTTATTGTTATATCATTTATTCAAATTCAAGACATTCAGCATTGAGCATTCAGTTCTCAAAAGGATTTGCTTAGGATTGAAACATTCTAATTAGAAGTTGATTTCATTTCCCCAAGATCATATCTGAGAATTATGTCCTTGCACTGATAAATAATGAATCTTCCAAGTACACTTTTAAAAGAAAAGATATGTGTGATTCGTAGATTATTCCACTGGCAGAAGTTCCCCCACAGCTGAAGAAGAGCTGGCCCCCCAAAATAGGAATTTTCTTTTCAATCTAGTCTTTTATCTTTAAAATTAATGAAGTTTGGGCATCCTATCCCATGTTTATTTTAGTGTAAAATAATTATTTAAATTTAATATTACTTGTATTAAACATTTCCCTTACTTCCCTCCCTTCAAACCTTAATTAAAATTGACATTGTAGAAAAATCCCCCAGGTTTGTTGTTTGGACTGCTGTACCTTCTGGCTTGCTGCAGTGTACACCTCATCTCTTGATATAAGTATCCCAGTTTCAGAAGCACATGCTGAAATAAATCCATGCTAAATTGTAGATTTGCTTAAAATTCTGCTTCTGGCAAAAGAATACTGTAATAACTCAAACAACAATTTTGCTTGTTATAAACAAATGACTATTAATGATATAATAATTTTAAATGATTTTCAAATTATCTTTCAAAAATTCTTTAGAATTTTGTAGTAAATAGGTGATAACAACCAAGCTGAACAAAGTATTCAACCCTTTTTTTGGGAAGAAAAACTTCTTGTAATTCTGAATACTATATCCTTCCTTTACCTGTTTTGCTTCTAGAAGATATTGTTGTACGTCACGGGATCAAGCTGAACTTTCTTTTTAAGCCATAGCAGTGATGAGGGTTTAGATAAATGGAAAAGTAGAGAATTCTGTAGGGTTTTTTTCTTGTTTATTGTTTGTTTGTTTGTTTTTGAGATGCAGTCTCCCTCTGTTGCCTAGGCTGGAGTGCGGTAGTGAGATCTCGGCTGACTGCAACCTCCGCCTCCTGGGTTCAAATGATTCTCCTCCCTCAGCCTCCCAGGTAGCTGAGACTACTGGCACATGCCACCACACCCAGCTAATTTTTGTATTTTTAGTAGAGATGGGGTTTCACCATGTTGGCCAGGCTGGTCTCGAACTCCTAACCTCAGGTAATCCACCTGCCTCAGCCTCCCAAAGTGCTGGGATTACAGGCATGAGCCACCGCGCCTAGCCTTTTTTCCTGTTTTTTAAATGATATAACCAGTCTTTTTTCTGGTCTTGCTTCTTCATCAAACCTGCCGCAGTATCTAACTGTAAGAGATAAGGGAGGGCTGTAATCCAGCAAGTTGAAGTTGGCCTCAGAGATCAATAGCTCGCATGACTCTGCAAATAGGAGAGGCTGACCTGGGCACAATGATGGGGATTTGGGGATGGCAAGCAAGAAATCTTCTTGAGATAAGCATTAATAGGAACCTCATGAAGGCACAAGATCCTAAGCAATTGCTAACTCATTCCCTTCCCCCTATACAAATATATACACATTTTGGTGTCATCCTGTAGTGCTCTCTTTATTTGGATATCAGTGAGATACAGAGAAGCTTTTAGTTGCGTTTTCATCATTTATTAAGCTATATGCAAGAATGACTAAAGTTCACTATAGCTCTTAAACCTGGCATAGGTGCTCAGTAAATACCTATTGAAGGATTTGGTCTGATAATAAAGATGTGTTTCCCTGAGAGGATTATCATCCAGTTTCCTTATGACTGAACATGAACTTTGAGAAAGAGGACCTTGTGATTATTTGTATACTTTGCCTTTGGTGTTCTACTAAATGAGTTAAGAAGGGATTACTTTGCTATTCAAAGTATGGTCTGTGGGCCAGTAGCATCAGCATCACCTGAGAACTTATTAGAAATGCAGGCTTGGGTTCTATCCCAGAGTTACTCAATTAAAATCTGCATTTAACAAAGTCCCTAGATAGGCTGGGCTGGTTAAATCGTGTCCGTAATCCCAGTGTTTTGGGAGGCCAAGGCAGGAGGATTTTTTGAGGTCAGGAGTTCAAGACCAGCCTGAACAATATAGCAAGATGCCTCCTCTCTCTCTCCCTGTCTCCAAAAAAAAAAACCAAACAAACCCAAACCCTAGATAATTTGAATATACTTTAAGGTTTGAAAACATTGTCTTGTGACATTATAGCAAACATGTTGATGATCTATGTACATGTTTATATGAACACATGTAAAGCCACACATATATAGTGTTGATTGGTAAATACATGGATGTAAGCATACATGTTAGTCAATCAAATATTTACTGTGCATCTACTGTATACAGGCCACAAATCTAGATGCCAGGGATTTGCAGACAAACAAGATGTGTATGGTCAAGATGATTTCAGTAATCTTTTGAATGGATTGAAAAGATTATTGCTGTGTAAAGGTAAAAAAGAAGCTTATCTTCATCACAATTGGTTAGAAATTGGCTTTGGTGTTTCTAGGAATCTTACGCATTCAGATGACATAGTAATTGACTTGGGCAAAAATTTAAGATTTGTTTAACTTGAGAGAGGCAGAATCTTATTGCATAAGGAAATAAGCTACATTTTGATTGAAACATGAAATAGATTTGAGTTTCCAAGGAATTGTTTTGTAGTCCTTCCTATTGAAAGGTGTTTTGTTAAGAGGTTACTCAGTATTATTTGTAAATAATGGTTATGTGATACTGGTTTCAGAATAGTTGAAAATGCACAATATATTCAGAGGCTATAAAATAAATACCACAAAGCAAATATTACCATATTTTGTATTTATTCTACTACGTAATAAGTAGCATTCCAAGTACAGAAGAAAATGAAAATATTCTGTGCATTTATTAAAATAACTTATTTGTTAATTTTGTCCATTAAAATACCTTTTTTTTTTTTTTTTTTTTCTCTGAGACGGAGTCTCTCGCTGTTGCCAGGCTGGAGTGCAGTGGCGCATTCCTGGCTCACTGCAACCTCTTGACGGTTCAAGTGATTCTCCTGCCTCAGTCTCCCGAGTAGCTAGGATTACAGGCATACGCCACAATGTCCAGCTAATTTTTGTATTTTTGGTAGAGCCGGGGTTTCACCATGTTGGCCAGGATGGTCTCTATCTCCTGACCTCGTGATCCGCCTGCCTCAGCCTCCCAAAGTGCTGGGATTACAGGCGTGAGCCACCGCACCCAGCCTAAAATACCTTTTAAATACAGTGTTTGTTGTGATCCAGGTAAGAGAGTAAATGCATTATAACTTTGAGAAGAATTTGAAGTTTAATGAAAGGAAGGAAGTGGGAAGGCATTGCATGAGAAAGAATAGTGAAGGCCAAGTTTGATGACAGGAAACCAACTTGAAAGGCAGTGTGATGAAGCTGAGTGATCTTGGGGGAGTTGCAGACAAAAGAAAGAAGAGCAGACACATCGTGGTCAAAAACACAAGCACTGCTATGGGGATGTCTTCCTATCCAGTCTTTTCTGAGAAGCTCCTCCTCCGTAGAAGGGAGCCAGGAAAAACCAAGCTTGCCTGGTTAAGGCTATTTGTCCCTGGGCCAATCTGATTTTCCCAGGAATTTAGAATTTGGAGGCAGAAATGCTAGTCTCAGCCTGGGCAGGGCCTTTTTACTGGGAACATATAAACCTAAGAGCTGTGAGGTGTTTGTGTGCATGGAGAAAGAGTAAAAAAGCTGATCTGCAGAAAACGTAGGGTGAACCAGGGAAGGAAGAACATCTGGCTCCTGATGAAGAGAAAGCCCAAGCAAGTGATGCACAAGATTTTCCTTATCCTCCTAATCCCCTGAGAATCCTGGCTCTGTTCTGCCTATTTGAGCTCAAAAGATACCCTCTCTCTTATTGGATATGCCCATTTGTTCCTAAATTCACCTGAGCAGATTTCTATTACTTGTAACTGCAAGTATTTGACTAAGCCCAGGCCTCATTGTACACCTCCTAATTCCTACTCTTTCAGTTTTTCCTGGATCTCTGTGATCTTTAATGAGAAAGGACTGAGTCATGGCCCTGTTGGTGACACAGTAGAGTTGAGCTTAACATAGCCTGGGAATGGTGAGGACATGTAAAGAAGGAAAGCAGAAAGTAGTATTTGATCTTGTTTAATTTTTTTGGATAGTTCATTCAGCAAATGTTAAGTGTTTCTTCCACATCCAACATTGTACAGTGTACTAAGGATGTAGTAGTTAAATATGGCAGAGGGTTCCTGTCTTTGTGGTGTTTACAGTCTGGTGGGGAAGGCAGACATTAAATGAATAGCAACCATCATGTATGGTGAGCGTTGTAATGTGGGAAGCAGGCATAATGGGGACACGGTCACCAAGTCTGCCTATGGAAAGTTCATTTTAAACCCTACTCTCTATAGAGAATTTGGGGATGACTGCTGACTTGTTTCGTAGTTTGCTGTAAGCTAGCTGATTTTTATGGATGAATGAGAAATCAGAGCTTTTCCTTACCAAATATTCTTTCAAAAAAGAATACATGTATCTTATGTAGTAGCTGCACATTGCCTGTGACAGTATCAACTTACAGCACACCCATCTGGGACCCTGCATGAGCTTGTAAACCAGGCCCTCAGGGTAAGAGTGGAAGTTTCAGTTACAGTCATAAATGTGGTTATTTGTTCCAGGCTTCTAATAGATATAATTTCAACCACCATAGTTGGATCACACTGTAGAGAAAAATCATGTAAAAAGCACAAGCATTTCTATTTCTGTGGTTGATTTATTTCATATTTACTTTACCAACTAGGTTTGCCATTCATGGGGTCAGACCTTTGTCCTTTGAGAGGTGATGGAGGAACCTCTTGCAGGAGTTGGTGGAAAGAGTTGGAGATTTTTCTTACTTTATCAGATAATTGGATGTTATGCCTGGCATTTATTGCCAACTTCTCCCTGGGTATGGAGAATAGATCGATCAACTTGGCCGCCAAAGATGTTGTGAATAGGAGGCTTGAGAGGACTGGAGCCTCAGGCCGGGTGTGTTGGAGAGTTGGAAACCCTCTATGGGTTCTGTTCCTGCCAGGGCAGGCAAATGGAATTTACTTTGGCTCCTAAGTGTTTATAAATTTTTCCACAAAGCCAAACAAGACTTTTTTTTTTTTTTTCATTTTTTCAAAGGTAGTTACAAATAAAGAGGCACACCTGATGTAGCAATAAAATGACCTGCCTTGTGACCTTCCCAGTTCTCTGCCTTGGCCTGGTGGGATGGCATTTGCCCAGTCTGACGTGTGGTTGGGCCGCTCAGTTTTCACACAAGTATGGATACCTACCATCTGTTCAGTGAATGTTTAAAGTATAGGAACTCAAGGCCTCTCTGAAACATGTGATTTTGAACTGCTTGCTTCCCAGTTTTTATCAAAAGCCTGTTTGAGAGAAAGGCTATTTGTGGTGAACAGCATGAACGATAGTTAGTCTGATTATTCCTCTAAATTTGGAGTTTTCCTACTTTGTGTTAGCCCTCTGCAGAAATGTGCCCTCAGCTTACACTGATGTGTACATTATATGAAGTGCTTTATGGCTGTTTTTGAAGTAATCGTCTACCGTAATGTGCAGTGCCCCTTTTATGAAGGAGCAAAAAGGTGGAATATTTTTCAGAATGAGAGCCAGGAACTCTTCGCTGTCTCAAAGGCAGAACTTCCCAGCCTATGTGACACAGCCTACTGGTGTGGTCTAAATGGATTACATTAGAACATGACAACTGATCCCCTTAGCTGAGCAGGGGAGTGGAGAAGAGGATGGAGGGAGGGCTAGTCTCTTCTGTTTATTCCAGTGGCTTTACAAATATAATTTTCTGTGTGTATTATGAGGCAGAAAAGATTGGGAGCAACAGCCCTAGGACCTGGTACTTCGTCATTATTGATAATGTGAAACATGAAACCAAACTGAATCTCCTAACAGATCTTTCTTTTAATTTTCTTTCTGTTTACACACACACACACACACACACACACACACACACACACACACACACATTTTTAGTCATAACTTCTTTTTGCTTATTTCTATTGTTTGGTTTTATTGGTTTTATTGTATCTGCTTTTTAAGCCATTTTAAATGGTAGGGAATACATTAACAATAATAAATAATCTTAGTTAAGAGTTCTATGGAAAGGATATTTGAACATAGTCTATTATTTACATTAAATTCAACCTCCAAAAATGTATTGTTTCAATTGCAGTATTCAAAATGGCTTGTAGGTTAGATCCTATGCCTGTGTAGGAAATTGGAATTTGATTTTCATTTTTGCTACAATTTGCTGAATCACTTTGGGCAAGTCCTTCACATTTTCTCTGCTTTGAAGCCTAACAGATAAACTGTTGTCTTTGTTCTCAAATTTGCAAAGATATTTTGGTTATTAGATATACCAAATAACTATTTGTAAAATGCCTTCAGGTTCTTGATGTTTAACAATATTACTGCCATTGTTGATATTAACCCAGAGATATTAGGAAAAATTGGCTACTTTGTGGGGTTGTAGCTGGGTTGGTTTCTTTTTCTCATTTATTGGGACCGTAATCTTAAGGTAACAGATAAGTTAAAATTGGGGATTTGGAAAATTAAGTTGGTTAATGTGTGTATATGCTTTTATCTGGAATGGAAATGAGTTATTTTGTGAGTGAGTTGGAAGTGTTAGTTTTCCCATTGGTGAGGAGGACTTTCGGTAACTTTAGACTGTGGAGGTGGGGTGTGTGCTTATTCCTCCGCCTCTGCTGGGTGTTTTGGAGTGGGGGAAAGTTCATGTGGGCATATTAGTGGTATTATAGAAAGGTATTTGGAATTACGAACTTGGCAGTTCTGCTTTTATAAGGTGGTGATTGTTTTCCTGACTTTTAAACATCTTTAACTCAGTTGAGAGAGTTTCTTGGCAGATTGGGAGAATAGGTATATACTTGGGATCTGCTCATTCTGTTGTTTTAATTTATACCTTATTTCAAAAAACCTCTGGGTTCCTGGTTGTGAAATGTATTGATCCATTTATTGCTTTCTTCTTGATATAGGTTTTATTATGGAACCATGTGTAATTTGTTGTTTTTACTATTCATATTCTTATAAACCATAATGTAACGTGATCTTTTAAATCTGTATTTACTAAGAAGAAAAAGGTACCTGAGGAACTTCTCATTTTTAATGGAAATGAAGGAAAGCATAGATTATCCAAACTAAACATGCTAGATATTATTTAATCTGATTAAGTACAGCATTTATTTAGCATACTCTTCTTTGATTTTCATCTGAGGGGGCATTTTAAAATTTAGTGTAGTTAGATAACTTTACTGTAACTTAAAACTTGTCTGGGAGTGACCACTTCTAATTCGCTTTGCTGATATTACTGAGCCTAGATAAAAAGAAAACTACATAGTTAATGTTAGTAGAGTAAATAAAATGTTGGATTGAAATGTAAAATGGTTTTTAGTGGTAGAAAATTGAAGTCCTAAGTATAGGTATGCTTAATAAAATAAAACCTGTTGAGTACTGCAAATCTAATAAATATTATTCTGTTATAAACAGGGCTGAATGAAATAGTGTCCATGAATTAAATTTTTGCTTTGTCGGGGTGTATTGCTCATTGGAAGCTCTATTGAAGACCCTCTTCTTGTGGAATCCTGACATTCAACTTCACCAGGATACTGTTGGCACCTGAAGTTTTATTTGCAGAAGTCATCATTGTTTATTTAGTTTTAAAGTTTGAACCAGAACCTCTCATGAGGAAGATTAGTGTCTCCTGCCAAATAATGCCCTTAGCATTGTAAAGCAGTGTGCTTGAAATCCACAGCTTAACCTTCAATGAAACTTGTGTTTATTTGAGCAAAGTTCAGCTGGTCAGCAAAGGACAGAAAATACATTAGTCATAAAATGAAAGAATTATTGGTGTAAGTAACAGAAATTAGAAAACTTTCCCCCCAAAGCGAAATATTTTGGGATTTCCTCCTCTTAAGGACATGTTTTTTGAATAAACAAGGGCAATTTTAAAAACACCAATTTTGAAATAGAAGTATTAGAAATGCAAATAGTCACTTTCTCTCTAATCCATTTAATTATTGACTGCTGAGATTTTATGCTGATCTCTTGGGTCCCCTTTGTCTAGGGCTGTGTCTTCTGTGGTTTCCTCCCTTCAAATTATATGGCCATTAATTTAATCACCCATACTGGAGCATCTCTTTATTTTCATTTTCACGGAATTTTAAGCTGAATATTTGTCTTAAGTTACAAAGACTTCATTTTACCAAACACGCAGTGTTATGAAAGTGTTTACTTTTATTTTATTTCTTTTTCTTTCTTTATTATTTTACCAAATACCCAGAATTCAAGGAAGGAAAGTATCTAATTTTAAAGGTGAGACTCTGACAGGCCAGTCAGAACCAAAGTCTTGATACTAATATAAGAGAATAAGAGGTTACATTACTCATAGACCTGCACAGTTTCTTCTTTATCTTATTTGTGCATTTCATTGCTTCCTAAAACTTTTCCATTGTATTTCTTTTGACTGTCGTTAGTCTGAAACAGAAAAGGTAGATGGGAAATCTTATTCAGCTAACATGGAAAATGAGTCCTGTACTGTTTACCAAAAAACCGTAATCATTTTTTCCCTAGATTTTAATAAAAATGTTGGGGAAAATATAGACTAGAATATAATGTCAACAAAACCAGTGGAAAAGCCTTGAATTTCAGTTATTGGGTTAGTAAAGAAGTCTCAGGCCACCTACATATACCATGATATATGTGATAAGTCTTGGCAAATGGCATCACCCTACACATTTCTTTCTGTATGGTTATTCTCATGGGGAAACAGTTAAAAGTGGGGGTAATAAATATATCTTCACAATCTCTATCATGCTGTATTTATTTCATCTAGAGTTCAGGAATACAGTTTTGATAGAGGACGTCAGTAGAGGGCAGCTGTATTATAATTTTATGGTTCTGGTCAGGTAGTTCATTCATCCTTAGGAGAAAGTAATTTTAAGGTGGGGAGTAGACCAGTCTCCAGCCAGTTTGCCTGTAATTTGCGTATTCAGATTTCATAGAGACCAATTATTACTTTATTGTCTTATGAATTATTCATTTTATAGCATTTAAAGCAGAGCTCTCATTTGTGAGGCATCACAAATATTTGTAGCTGTATTTTACAACTTAGCTACAAAAAATATTGTACTTAAATCATATTTTGTTTGTCACTTCCCATTATTCTTCCTGCCAAAGGATTCCCTTTGCCATTGGGTCATAGTTACCTTTACTTTAGTGTCTCATCCTTCCCCAGACAGTTTTGCCCCTTTGATATTTGTCTTTCATGGCTGGGAGCCCATTTTGTATGGGCCACAGCACTAGTGTTTTTAGTTGCTTTTTTGTTAATTTCTGGTGAGTTGAAGTTAGAAGAATCTCTGTGTCAATCTGTTTACCTTTCTAATCCATAAAAGAAAAGGAAGACTTTATTGTAACAACAAATCTGGGCATCAATATTCTTTCGAATCTGCTCTCTGCTTCTTTGGACCTACCGGGGTCAATCCAAGGCCTGTTCCTGTGGGAGTGTCACAGTTGGAAAATGGTTTGAGGAGCATTGTACGTCTCACCTGCTGCATGCACATGTACACACACACACACACACATACACACACACAGAGGTTTGCCTGGTATTTTCCCAGAATGCCTCTTTGAAGTGGTGATTATGCCTTTGGATGTGCCTGGGAGCTAATGCTCTCAAACTCGGACACTCCCCTGTCTAGAACATCTTGGGTTCAGGCATATGGGTTGCAGAACAGTAAGATTTCTGCTCAGATTTCTTTTGCTTATGCTCATTTATAGAAGCAGTCTTTTTTAATTATTATTATTTCTGTAGGTTTTTGGGGAACAGGTGGTTCTTGGTTACATGAATAAGTTCTTTACTGGTGATTTCTGAGATTTTGATGCACCTATCACTCGACGAGTATACCCTCTACCCAATGTGTAGTCTTTTATTCCTCACCCCACTCCCGCCCTTTCCTCAAGTCCCCAAAGGTCATTGTATTATTCTTATGCCTTTGCATCCTCATAGTTTAGCTCCCACTTATGAGTGAGAACATGTGATGTTTGCTTTTCCATTCCTGAATTACTTCACTTAGAATAATGGTCTCCAATTCCATCTAGGTTGCTGTGAATGGCATTATTTTGTTACTTTTTATGGCTGAGTAATATTCCATGGTTCACCACAATTTCTTTATCCCCTTGTTGATTGGTGGGCATTTGGTCAGGTTCCATGTTTTTGCAGTTGTGAATTGTGCTGCTATAAACATGCGTGTGTGAGTATCTTTTTCGTATAATGACTTCTTTTTGTCTGGGTAGATATCCAGTAGTGGGATCTCTGGATCAAACGGTAGTTCTACTTCTAGTTCTTTAAGGAATCTGCACACTGCACTCCATAGTTGTTGTACTAGTTTGCATTCCCACCAGCAGTGCAGAGGTGTTCCCTTTTCACCCCATCCATGCCAACATCTATTATATTTTGAATTTTGATTATGGCCATTATTGCAGGAATAAGGTAGTGTACTGCATTACAGTTTTGATTTGCATTTTCGTAATCATTAGTGATGTTGAGCATTTTTTCATGTTTGTTGGCCATTTTTATATCTTTTGAGAATTGTCTCTTCAGGTCCTTAGCCCACTTTTTGATGGAATTGTTTTTTTTCTTGCTAATTTGTTTGAGTTCCTTGTAGATTCTGGATATTAATCCTTTGTTGGATGTATAAATTGCTAAGATTTTTTTTCCCACTCTTTGGGTTGTCTGTTTACTCTGCTGATTATTTCTTTTGCTAGGCAGAAGGTTTTTTAGTTTAATTAAGTCCTACTATTTATCTTTGTTTTTGTTGGATTTGCTTTTTTTTTTTTTTTTTTCTGAGACAAGGTCTTGCTCTGTTGCCCAGGCTGGAGTGCAGTGGTGCCATCTTGGCTCAGTGCAACTTCTGCCTCCTGGGTTCAAGCGATTCTCGTGCCTCCCGAGTAGCTAGGACTACAGGTGTGCACCACCACACCCACCTAATTTTTGTATTTTCGGTAGAGATGGGGTTTCGCCATGTTAGCCAGGCTGGTCTCAATCTCCTGACCTCAAGTGATCCGTCCATGTCAGCCTCCCAAAGTGCTGTGATTACAGGCATGAACCTCTGCAGCCGGCCTGCATTTGCTTTTGGGTTCTTGGTCATGAAGTCTTTGCCTAAGCCAATGCCTAGAAAGGTTTTCCAATGTTATCTTCTAGAATTTTTATGGTTTCAGGTCTTAGATTTAAGGCTTTGGTTCGTCTTGAGTTGATTTTTGTGTAAGGTGAGAGATGGGGGTCCAGTTTCATTCTTCTGCATGTGGCATGCCAATTATCCCAGCACCATTTGTTGAATAGGGTGTCCTTTCCCATTTTATGTTTTTGTTTGCTTTGTCAAAGATCAGTTGGTGTGAGGATTTGGGTTTATTTCTGGGTTCTCTTTTCTGTTCTATTGATCTGTGTGCCTGTTTTTATACCAGTACCATGCTGTTTTGGTGACTGGCCTTATATATAGTTTGAAGTCAGGTAATGTGATTCCTCCAGATTTGTTATTTTTTGCTTAGTCTTGCTTTGGCTATGTGGGCTCTTTTTTGGTTCCACATATGTTTTAGGATTGTTTTTTCTAGTTCTGTGAAGAATGATGGTGCTATTTTGATGGGAATTGCATTGAATTTGTAGATTGCTTTTGGCAATATGGTCATTTTCACAATATTGGTTCTACCCATCCATGAGCATGGGATGTGTTTCCATTTGTTTGTGTCATCTGTGATTTCTTTCAGCAGTGTTTGTAGTTTTCTTTGTAGAGGTCTTTCACCTCCTGGGTTAGGAATCCCAAGTATTTTATTGTATTTTTCTGCAGCTACTGTAAAAGGAGTTGAGTTCTTGATTTGATTCTCAGCTTGGTCACTGTTGGTGTATAGCAGAATTACTGATTTGTGTGCATTAACTCTGTATTCTGAAACTTTGCTGAATTCATTTATTATAGGAACAGTTCTTTGCTTTGAAATATGGTGGTGTTTCTTACTATGCATAAAATGATTTGAACCAATAGGGTGAAATTGTCTTACAGTTCCCATATACCATTGGTTTTACAATCTATAAATTCTTTTAATTCCTTGATGGCAGCAATAATACCTTATATATCATTGTAGGACTTGCCTTGAATATAGTGAAGGTTATAAATTTTTCTTGAAAGAATAACAAGAAATATAAGAAATTGGGGAAAAAACAAGGAATAAGGGAATGGCAATGAAGATTTAAGAGTAGCCTGTGCAGTGTTGTAAAAAAGTATTTTAAATCACATTCAAAGTTCAGTGGGTTTTCTAATCATAGCATAACTGGATATGGACTTTGGAGGAAATCACATAGGAAATACTTTTAGATGGTCAAGTGGGCAGCTAAATGATAAGGTTGTTCCTGGCTAGTCACTAGCCCCTTGGGGTTGCAGTTGAGTTTTGCTTCATATGATCATACTTACATCTTCATAAATTGTGAGATATTTAAAATTCATTTTAACAGGAATGGCAAAATAAGAGTAAAGACAGTGTTATAGAAATAATCTTGTCATTTGAACACAAGAATAGTTTTTCCATGTATCCTGTACTTATGTGTGTATGTACTTTACACAGTTATAATTCCAGTGTATTTTTTCTTTAGATTTTTTTCAGCTAACATGTTAATTTTCCATGAGATGATTAGATTTTAATTTTGCACACATGTTATGGGATTATGAGGCCCGGCATCTTAGTGTTGCATAGAAATTGTGCCAACATAGTTTACAAGTCAAGGGCAATAAAACTGACTTTCTTAGGGCAGTGTGTTAAATATCATTTGAATGCTGTTTTCAGCAGTGTGCTCTTGGGAATCTGGTTTTATTTTGTAGCTAAGTAGAAAGAAGATAGTCTGTTGTACTGGTGGAAGTTTTAGAGGGAAGTTCTTTTTAGTATGTTTTTATTTTCTGAATATATCATAGAAAATTAGAAAAAAGTAAATACGCAGTTTAGAAGATCTTTTTGTTGTTTTATTCAGGGTCGTTTTATAGAGAATGAAAAATATGTTACTAAGTGATATGTTTATGAAGTGACTGTCAGTAGAACTTTAAGTTCTTTTTTAGTTTAAAAATAATCTAAGTAGGTTGTTTGAAAATGGGACTGTATGTTTGAATGATGTCTTTGAAACCTTCTCCAACCGTTTCCTGTGTAACCTTGGGTAAAACATCTAATCATAACTGTGAAAAGTAGGAATAAAAAATATTTGATGCTGATTGTGATTATGATAATAGGTAGTTCATGATCTACATGGCTTCTGTGAATATGAAGGGAGACATATAAGAACTGTGCTGGGTTCTTCAGAACAACTATTAAATATTTCAGTATTGGGTAAATTGCCAAGACCCCCTATTTAGTGGAAGCAATTAGGAGCAAGCATAGGTAGAGAAGGCAGGGGCCTGGGAGCCGACTGTTCAGTAAGCACTTGTTGACCATACGTGGCTTCCAAGCATACTTAATTTACTTAGGCTCAGGTGTAGTCAGGCAGTCAGTCCTGCGGAACAGGGAAACCCAGTCCAGGCCTGGGTGTACTGACTCACCTGGTTTCTTTCCTACAGTGCCTAGCCCTATGATGAGTTGGTTCTTTTTTAGATTGAGACAAATCCTTCTTAGTCATTTTCAATCAGCAGACTCCAGCACACCCCCAAAGGCCAACAGCAAAAAAACTCCTGTTAATTCACACGCCCCAAATCAATTCTGAATCAAAAGATAGACTTCTATACTCATGTGTGTATGTGTCTGGATGTGGGTGGGGAGGGTGGAGGTATAATAAGATCTTTCTTTTGTTTGTCTAGTTCAGAAAGGATAGGTTATTTCTATTTAAGATGGAATTGGAGTGGTACAGAGAGAATGGTAACAGAAACCTTACACAGCACAAAGTATTGTTAATCTAGTCAAGCAAATTTAGACTCCATACTGACAGACCCAGCCAAGACCAAGCCCCTTGGAACTTGCCCAGTTTGAGAATATCTTATTTGTTATATTCTTTAAAAGGATAACTGAACAACTATGGGGTAGCTGTAAAATTACTGTTTTTATTTTTTGGTGAGTGGGTGTTAAATGAAATGTTTTCCAGGAGATAGTGGGGAAAATACAACCCCACACTTTTAGCTAGTTAGGCACTCCTGAATCGATGAGAATCATGGTTTTGTTAATTTCATCAACATGTTCATTTCTTTCAGCTCCATGTTCATGCATGTCTTTTAACCCGGAAACAAGAAGACTGTCCATAGGTCTAGACAATGGTACAATCTCAGTAAGTACACATAAATAAGATTTCCAGTTGAAATACTTCCCTTCCTGTGGAGTATGTATATGTATTTATTAGTTTTTTCAAGTTAACAGAATAATTTTCTTGCTAAGTAGCATAAAAGTTGTAGCGTAGCAAATTATGGTGAGGTAAGAGATTCTAATGTAGGGAGAGCTATCATCAGTATCCACTTAAATGCTGACAAGGTTCAGCTTGACCTACCCTGTCAGAGTGGCTAGGATGGGGGCAGTTGGAGGCCAGTGAGTATACTCCATGAGTCTGCATTAGTGAGAGCAAGCTGTGATGCTAGTGGCTTTAATCAGATGGTTAATCATGGTGCCTTGAACTTTGCCACATAAGCAACAGAACAGGAAGAAAATGCTTTCCCTTATGTCTGCATGTCTGATCTAGTCTTTGATACTCTGTGTTCTTTCTTTGTTCCTTCTGCTTCTTGTTTTTTCCAGCTCCCTCTAACATCTGAATAGAATGCTTGTAAATTTGTATGAAATTGTGAAAAAAAGCACAGAATCTAGGTTTAGTCTATAGATAGATCCACATAAATACTAGACCCTTTGATTGCAGATGTTTGGGGAACTAAAGATTAAAGATTGGAATTTTAGCTTTTATTTACCTACTTAATCTTTCTATGTATTAAATTTCAACTAGTATATAACAAGACTGATTTGGTAAATTCTCCATTTGGTAAATTATCCAGTGTTGCCTTTAGTCCTGGGTGAGAGAAACCCTGCTTCAGAACCTGTGAATTAGAAGGCTCTGCTCTGCTCACACTTCCCCATAGGGTGAAGAATCTGAGGGCTCAGGGGGATATATGTGATCAGCCCAAGTCCTCCCTCTCTCCCACTCCATCCTCCCCCTACCAAAACCCTGGAATTTCCTGCCCCAAACTGCTCAGAACCTGCTTCCAGAGTCTTCACTGACATTTCTCTTAGATGTGTCCTCAGGAAGATAAAACCAGTGAATATGGCTCTTACGCCTGAGAGGTGGCAAAGAGGTAGCAGTTTGCAGTAGACAGGATGTCCACACTTGAGTGCAAGGCCCCTCAAAGTCTTGACAAAACTGGGAACAGAAAGAGAAGGGGGTGGGCTGGCCCCCTGTGTCACCACAATATGGCACGGAATTTCAAGGAGACTAAGAACTCTAAGTTTGAACCTGTACCTCCAGCTGTTGGAGGGTGTATTTGTCAAGACTGGAGAATGAGACCATATTTTATTTAATAGTTCAACTGGACTTGTAACTTTTAAATATGTAAACATGGAATGTGGGCCTCCATTTGTAATCCTGCCCCAGCCCCTACAAATGTTAGTGGACCTAAAGTTTTCTATTTGATCTTTAGTCATAACATTTACTTGGTGGCCTTTCTGGGACTATTAACAATATTGTTAAATGTAAGTCAGCCTAGTGGCAAGTATTTATGAAATTTCTGTAATATCCAATACATTTGGTAGATGTGTAAACTCTGTTTCTTAGGTAGATAGAAGTTTATGATACAAAGTTGTCTACTTTGAGGAGAGCCGTTTTTAAAAGGAGGGGTGTGTATGAGATAAATTTATTTTTAAAAGATAAAGGGAGATCATTAGATTTTTCAATGGACTTCTGAAGTGTTCATTACAAAGGAAATATGAGAAGATGAACAGAGATCCCTCCATTACCCAACAGTTATAGGATAGTTTGCGTTAATGCTTACTGTCCATGGAAAAACTTAGGTTTATTTAACATAGGAGTGGTTTGTTGCACTTTTGAAGTTAGTGTAGGTGCTTAATGGATACTGATGAATTTGGCTTTGAAGGCAAGAAAGATGAGCAAAGTAAGTTATGGAGAATTCTAGCTATTTATTGTATATAACAGGAGAAACCGTCTTAGCCATTATTCTTGTAGTAAATGAAACTGCCAGGGAAGCAGCGCATCAGTCAGGGTCCATCTTTGCAAGTATGTCAGTATAGGGCTGAGATATCAAACCTTAACTTACTCCAATCTTCTGAAAAAGATTGAGGACCCTGGCTTATATGAAATCATTTCCTTAAAAGTACTTCCTTTGTATTGTTGAGGAAGATGAATTGCGCACCCTACTTCTTCTCATCTACAGAATTAGAAAGAGTTCTAACTTAGGGAAAGATACACTGAGAGAACAGCATGTTTAAGGTTCAGGATTCTCATTGATCAGTACAATAACAGGCTCTTTACTGAAAATACTTGGTCTCAGCTGTTTTAATAATTTACTTTTTAGACATGAGAAATCCTAGTCAGAGAGTATATATTCTGTTTCCTGGTTATAGCCAATACATTTTAAGAAGAAATACTGGTTAACTTATTTTAAAACTAAGAAAGTGTAAAATCAGAAAGTAACATCATTATTTCACTTTATTTTACTGAATAAAAAGAACACATTGTGTAAGATGTAAGAGACAGTTAAACTTAGGCAGCTGAATAGTGAATTAGAGATGAAGTAGAGATAAGACAGAGACCATTCTTTCAAAAATGTGGCCACAAAGAGCAGTAGAGAGAGCGTGAGCACTGGAGCAAGATCTGGCAGGAGACAAGCAGCAAGAGGGTCCTGAACAGTTTGGAAAAGTTAGCTGTGGGAAAGAATGGGGACAGTTGAGAGAGCAGGAAAGGAGAGAGGTGTCATTCAGTTTTGCGATATAGGAGAGGAATGCCTTTTATTTTTTCCTGTGAGATAGCAGGCAAGGTCATCTGCTGAGAGAAGGTAAAGATGTGGGGTGAGAGTAAATTTTCCTACCTATACCTTTTGCTCTTTCTGCATATAGCCCAGAATCCTGCTTTGCCATCTTGGTCTACAAAGTTGTAATTATCTTCCCCACCTCATTCAAATGTTATCTTTTTGTTTGTATTTTTATTTTTGGCAGATGGTTCCTGAGCCCTACCAGTTGAAATTAGTCACACACGGTGCTCAGTTGGTTAGCTATGTTGTATTGCTTATTAACTTTTGCTTCGCACAATGTTTAAAAGTCTGTCTCTTCAGTTAAACTGTTAGGTGTTGAAGAGTTGCCTGGTCTTTTATTCATCTCTCCTCTGGTAGATCTTATTGTGGCTCCTTGTACAAATTGGGAACTCAGTGAATAATTTGTTAGTTTATTGACTGAAGTACAAACACTATTATTATTTAATATAGCTGATTGTAGTAAGCAATTGCTTAAATTCTGAAGATAGTTTATTTGTATAGCATTATTACCATTCAAAATGTTTTTCAAAATAGAATGACCTTCTGTAGGGGAAAAATTTATGCCAATAGTTTAATTTGTCTTGACCTTTTTCAGAAATGTCTTCTGTTTTAATATTGAGAGAAGTTAGTCAGATTGTGCTAACTACTATTCATGCTGAAGTGGAACTTTAAACTTTCCATTTTTATGTCACATGTATTCTAGCCAACTAACAAATATTTAAATATCAACTCTGTACAAAAGATTATGCTCAATTCTAACATAGTGTGGCTTCTGGTCTCAGACACTTTATAATTCAGTTAGGGAGACATTTTTCATTTTTATGAAAAATGAAATTATGAAATAAGTAACACAGAGTAAACATAATAGCAGAAGTACCGGTACACCAGTGAGTGTGATGTTGGCAAAGCAGTGAGGTCAGAAGACAGTGGGAGATAATGGTCTAGGACGGCTCCCTGGATATGAACTGGATTTAGAAGACTGGCTAGGATTGGATTAACTAAAGACAGGAAAGTAAGGTATTTCAGACAAAATTAATGGAGTGGGGGAAAAAAAACGCCCAAACCATGGAGGTACCAAAGGACCAAACATGTTTGGAGAGAAATAAACCAATTTGTTAAGAGGGTTAATGGGATACCGTGAAAGCCTTGATTCAGGATGAGTAGTAAGCGTTATGTAATGTAAAGGTAGTGGATCCGTAACATGGAAGATTCTCCCCATCCCACTCCAAGACTTCATACCGTATTTAAAGGGGATAAATGACTGATGAATAAATGTCAACACAGAAGTAAAGCATTTCCATTAAACTAATTTTCACCAACCCTACTGAATAATTGCTATAGGATAGTATAGGGTGGAGATATATATATATATCTTTATAAATACTTATTTTCTTCTGTATCAAAACTTATAGGGAGCCGGAATTTTTATTAATATCTATCTAAGATAAATGCATGGTCATTGAAGATTTTTTGAAAAAGGCCTTAAAATGGTAAAATCTCGGTTCTCTGAAGATGAATCTCATGTATGTGTTATGGGAAGTTTGATTGGGATGAGAAGATTGATCTATAAATGGTTAGCATTCAGAATAGTGATTATTGTCTAAAACTAACTGACATTGACTGTGTATGGATTTATTGTTGTTTTGGTAGTTCTTGTGATTGTGATTATTATACTCTTACGGTATACATTACTGTTAGTTCATGTGGGTTACCTGGTATGTTAGTTTCCTGGGGCTGCCATCACAGTACCACAGATTGGGTAGCTTCAAACAGCAGTTTTTCTCTCACGGTTCTGGAGCCTGAAAGCCTGAAATCAGGGTGTCAGGGGGGCCGTGCTCCTTCTGAAAGCTGTAGAGCATTCTTCCTTGCTTTTTCCTAGCTTCTGGTGCTTGCTAGCAATCCTTGGCATTGCTTGGCTTGTGAATGTGTCTCTCCAGTCCTTGCCTGCATCTTTACGTTGCCTTCCTTTCTGTGTCTCTATGTCTTCACATGGACTCCTTTAAAAACAAAACAAAACATGGAGTCTCTCTCTGTTGCCCACACCAAAGAGCAGTGGTGCAATCATAGCTCACTGCAGACTTGAGCTCCTGGACTCAAGTGATCTTCCCACCTCAGCCTCTGGAGTAGATGGGACTATAAGTGTGCCCCACCATGCTTGACTCATTTCACGGATGTTTATTTGTTTGTTTTAGGAAGGGGATTTTGCTTTGTTGCCCAGGCTGGAGTGCTGCAGCATGATCATAGCTCACTACAGCCCCAAAGACCTGGGCTCATGTGATCCTCCTGCCTCTGCCTTCCAAGTAGCTGAGACTTCAGATGTTCACCACCATACCTGGCTAATGTTTTGACATTTTTCCTAGATCACTTCTCACTATGTTGCCTGGGCTGGTCTTGAATTCCTAGGCTCACAGGATCCTCCCACCTCAGCCTCCCAAGTAGCTGGATTACAGGTGTGAGCCACTGTGCCCAGTTCCACGTGACCTTCTTTTAAAGCCACCAGTCATTGGATTTAGGTCTCCCCCAATCCAGTATGATCCTGTCTTAGTTATATCTGCAAAGACCCTATTTCCCAAATTAGGTCACATTCTGAGGTTCTGGGTGGACATGAATTTTGAGAGGATACTGTTTAACTCAGTACATCTGGTAATATTGTATCTACTGTGTTTCTCTAACAGTGTTAGAGCGGTTGATTTGGAAACAGTTTTCTCAATGTGAGACATGATGTCTTCAGGAAGAAGTATCCAAGGATATTTTGAAAAAGATGATTCAAAATCCTCTTGTGGGAGATAAGAAAATATAATTGAAAGGATCTTCTTCTGCAGCTAATGCCACTCTCCTCTAGATTAAGTGATATCTTGAATAGGCCCCATGTCAGGATAATGGTGGCAGAGCTAGGACTTCCCTGAGCCCTAGACAAATTTTCTTTGTATTATACCAGGCCAATTTCTTCATGCAAGTAGGACAGCCCAGCTGCAAGGAATTACCTTAGGGTATTCACTAGGGAATTAGCAGGGAGCTTGTGTTACTCTCTGCATCCAGCCACTGTTAAAAAATATGTGTTGGGTTGGGGGCGAGAATTTCAGCATTTAATCTAACAAGGAGTTTTGGATGAGTTGTTTATTCCCATGAATTATAATAAGCCTATGGGGAACTGAACCCAAATGGTAAGGTCATATTCTACAGCAATGACAAATGGCCTCTGAATAAAGCACTTCAGCTGTACCCAAGCAAGTTGCTGTACAGTTAGTTTACTCCTGCTGGAGAGACTGTCTTGAACATTTTCACCTTAATCAGCTTCAAAACAGCAGTGTAATAGTATCTCACTATTCAATCTCATCTCACTCATCAATCATCATGATGCATTCCAAGTTTTGTACTTAACAGGAGAAAGCTTCTGAAATTTTCTGTTTTCCGGGATTTCTAGTGTGATATCATTTATGAATAATATCCTAATCAAGAAGACATAGAAGGTGAATTTGAAGAAAGTTTCAGGAAGCTCTGTGTTCAGAGAAATGTGCGCATGGAATCTATGGGGCCTCCTCCTTTTAAACTGTTACATAACCCTGCCATTATTTACACTAGCTTATGATTCTGTCATTATGCCATGGTTTCTACCACAGAAGACCAGCATTTCTGAGTCATTTTATCCTTCTGAGTCACTGGACTTCCTAATGTGAGGAGTTCATTTTACACAGTGTTAAGTAGGCATTTTCTTCTGAGCTTGCGCTAAGTTACAATGAATTTAAACATACATATTACATATATAATATATGAAAATATGTGCTAATTTTAATACTATAGGTGTGGAGCTATGCTTAGCAGGAAAATAGTCTTAGAGTGTTGACATTCCGGTTGCTTACTATTTATTCATTTAATATCATTTGCTGAAGGTGGTTTTATCAAAGAAAACTCTTGCTGTGTTGTAGGACTTATTGTGCCCTTGGTATTTGTGTGGATCCAAGATCTCTCAAAGACTAACCTTATGCCTCAGTTATGTCATTGTACATGTAGCCCTGTCATCTTTTGCTCAGCACCTACATGTTATCTAAAAACTTGGTCAAGCAGTCTTGAATGCAGATACCAAGAGCATTTTTTGACCTGAGATTAATTTTGTTGCACTTCCACTGCAGTTGTGAATTTTGAAAGGCCTTCTTGAACCAACTTTTAGACTAATTCTGTAGTGTGAATACCCGTAGGAGCACCCAGTTTGCTCTGCGTTTTGAGTTAGGTACTGAAGAGATTCAGTAGAGTGAGTGGTGGATTGAAATAATTTATACAGTATCTACAGAAGGTATCTTGGCCGCATCAACACAGCACATCTACACTTCAGAAAGGCAATGACTCGGAACTGATGAGGGTATTATGTTCCAAGTTACTTTCCCTTTGTCCTAGGAACCTTATATCTAAATAATCTATCTCTCCTGGAATAATAACTGATGTAATTATTTTATTAATGGCATATATTCACCATAAACTCCACAAGGCAGGGACTGTGTTTACTTGACTGGGTTACTATCTGGCACCCAGTACAATGTACATGAATTTCTAAGTACTCTGCAAATATTTATAGACTGAATTAATGAGCAAGTAAGTGAGTGAATATAGTTTATGGACTTGATATTATATAGAGGTTCGGAGCACAAGCCCTGGTATCAGACCGCCTCTACCCCCTTCAAGTTGTGTCACATTGGGCAAGTTGCTTTACTCTCTGTGTCTCAGTTTCCTTATCTGTAAAATGGGAATAATAGTTGTACCTATTTTATAGGGTTGTTATCAGGACTATCTGATATATACATGGAAAGCTCTTAGAACAGTCCCTGTATGTATCAAATGCTCCGTAAATAGTAGCTCCTGTCAGTGTCATTATCATCATCAGTAGCAGCATCCTCCATGTGCAGTAACTAGGAAGCGTTGGTTAAAGTCTATGTCATGAACATTTAGTAGGCCAGTTCCAAGGGGAGGAAATATGTCATGGCATATTCCTTAGGATGATTCAACTTATTTCTGGCCCCATCTGTAGTCTTTGCTGTTGCATCACAGGAATTTACCAGTGATTTGCAAAACATGTACTGTCTTCTGATATGGACACCCTTTTTTCTGCAAAGGAGTTTCTTACCCAAGTTGTTGCCATTTTAATCTTCATCATCCTCAAGAAAACGGGTTGGGCTTGGAGAGATGTGGAGAGTACTCAAGATGCTCTGAATGGATGACTGGAGAAGATGGAGCAAATTTGTCATCACAAGTGACTCCCTTATTTTCGTAGATTGAGAGTATGGAAGAAGGAAAAATTGCAAGCCATTAAGGGTTAAATTGCTTTCTATTGTTTTAGGAATTTGGATTTTATAGACCAATGTCCAGAGAGCCATCTGTGGTCCTACAACTTTTAAAATCAATGATAAAAATCAGTCCTGTTGGTATCAAAATTCTTTTCTTAGCCATTTCCATCTACACATTTTAGAATATTCCCTGTATAGACAAATATTTTGCGGATTTTTACTTTGAGTTCATCTTTTATACAAACTAGAGGTGAACCATGGTTCCCATGTCACTGTCATTTTGTATTACAAGGTTTCAAGCCCAGATGGACTGGTGTGTGGCATTTTACTGTTACTCACCTTTGAAGGCATTCCTCTCAAGAGTACCTTGACAACAGCAGAGTCATGAAATATATCCTCCAGGGAACCATCTGACATTTATTCTTTTGCTGTAAAGCTTGAGAACTCACAAGAGCCAAAATGCATGAAGGAAGCAGTCATTCTTTTATAGCCCCTGTGGTTGCGGAACTGCTGTCACCTGGTGTTGCTCCACCTACTGTGTGATCTCAGGCAGTCTTGGCAAAAGCCTTCCCCCTTGCTGGCTAGATGCTTACATTAGCAGAGAGGGGAGTGGTATTAGGTATGTCCTAGTCTCTGGGGTTTAGTGCTGGGGTTAAATGCTGGGCTTGTATGTCTTTGCTTAGCTGTAGTTGGATGCTACAGTGATCCAGGCTGGTGGAAACCTGAGTAGTTTTTCTTTCCAAGATGTGTGCCCTTCCCTGTTTATTTACTGCTCCTTCTATACTAAGCCTTGAATGCAGGCTTTACACCTCACTCTTCTGCAGTTTCACCTCATTACAGGTGGAGGAATAGCTCTTCTCTCAGTTACCAGTGAATGTTTTACATTTTTATAAATACGTACTCATTTAGTATAGGAAGACAACCATTAGTATTAGACCTTAAGCTCATTGGAACAAATTACATAGTTGCAAAAAGACTTCTAACCATATTGGCACAAAGAACAGAAGAGCTTTTCCATCTGCAGCAATCACGCAAGTCCAGCTTGTTTCCTGGATTGGAGAGAAGTGAAACATTAGGGTAGCTTCTTCAGCCCAGAGCTATTGTTATGGGTAGGAAAAGAAAGGAGCCAAAAAGATGCCTTCCAGTGGATTGAGTCATATCATGGTTGAGTATCTGGTGTGTGTGTGTGTGTGTGTGTGTGTGTGTGTGTGTGTGTGTGCGCGCGCGCGCGCCTGTGTACGTGCAGTCCTCTACCAAAAATAGATGTTCTCCTTCACTGAACTCCTGCTGCCCCTATGGAACTTCTCTCCTACCTTCAAGAATTAGCTTTAAGCTCCAAACCCATTCCTATGAGAAGCCTGTCTTACTACAGGGCAGGGTTGAAAGACTCTTTGTAAGAATTCTCACAGCCCTTAGTTCAAATTTCTACTTTAGTATTTATGTATCATTAGATTGCATGTACATTTCATTTATATAATTTTGTATTAAGCAAGATATATATACAGTTGACCTCTGAACGATGTGGGGGTTAGGGGCACTGACCCCACCTCCCCTTCCAGTTGAAAATTTGAGTATAACTTTTGATTGCCCAAAAACTTAACTACTAATAGCCTACTGTTGACTGGAAGCCTTACTGATAGGGTAAACAGTCGAGTAACACATACTTTGTATGTTATGTTTATTGTATATAACATATACAGTATGTTATATAACCTATCTAAATGAAAACACTAATAATGTCACATGTATATAAATATATATAACCATCACTGAAAAAATTATACTTAATTATTTTATAGTATATTATGTGCTAATATTTTCATATATTTTAAAAGTATATTAATAGAGAGCTACTATGTAAATTAATATAACACTTAAAATAACACTTTTATTCGATTCACTAAACCCCCAATTGGGAAATCTAGTCTTACAGTAAAGCAAGCTGAAGAAAAGAAAATGTGACTAAGAAAATCATAAGGAAGAAAACATATGTTTTCATTAGATGGAAGTGAATCATCATAAAGGTCTTCATCCTCATCCTGTTGACGTTGAGTAGGCTGCTGAGGAAGAAGAGGGGTTGGTCTCAGGGGTGGCAGAGGTGGAAGAAAATCCATGTGTAAGTAGATCTGTGCAGTTCAAATCCATGTTTCAAGGATCAGTGTAGTCCCTAAACATGTCTAGTAAATAACACTTAATTTACTCATTTTCTTTATCTCCATTAGCCAGAGAAACTTGGAGGCAGGAAATATATGCATTGGCATTTCCAATACCTAGTAGAGAGCCCTGCGCAAATTGGAATGGCAATATTTTTTGTATGAATAAAAGCCAAACTAGTTTCCTTTGTGTTTCCATCCGGAAGTTCATTCTCCTTTCACCTTCATTCTCATAATCTAGTCATCCTTACAGAAGCCCTTTCTTCCCAGCACTCTGATAGGGAAGCAATTGTTTTATTCTCTTGCCTCCCTTTATCAGGTAGAGCTTTCTCAGAGTTTGTGGGAGAAATGATTGTTAACATACCTTGCCTTCGTATAGCAAGGGCAGATGTGGTGGTTGAGGTACGAACTTTGCTCCCATAAAGGTCTGTATCTGTATTCCAGCTCTTCCATCTTCTAGCCTGATAATCATGAGCGAGTTGGTTAACTTCACATACTCCTCAGTTTACTCATTGTTGATTGAGGGTGATCTGTGCCTCATAGGATTGCTGTGAGAATTACATGAGGTAACTTAAAGATCTTGGCACTCAGTAAGCCCTCAGAAAGTGGTAATTACTGTTTTCATGGCAGAAATTATATTCATTTCAGCAGTAGGCGAACTTTAATTTACTTTTAGATAAGGTTAATTTTATCTGAAGTTAAATAACGAGTAGTATTTTTCACACAATTATTTGCCACCTCAGGTTTAACAATAATGTTTAAAAACTCATCGTTTTTATTTTTATTTATTTATTTATTTATTTTGAGACGGAGTCTCGCTCTGTTGCCCGGGCTGGAGTGCAGTGGCCGGATCTCAGCTCACTGCAAGCTCCGCCTCCCGGGTTCCCGCCATTCTCCTGCCTCAGCCTCCCGAGTAGCTGGGACTACAGACGCCCGCCACCTCGCCCAGCTAGTTTTTTGTATTTTTTAGTAGAGACGGTGTTTCACCGTGTTAGCCAGGATGGTCTCGATCTCCTGACCTCCTGATCCGCCCGTCTCGGCCTCCCAAAGTGCTGGGATTACAGGCTTGAGCCACCGCGCCTGGCCAAACTCATCATTTTTAAACTGGTTTCTTGTGTGTGCCATTTTTGACAAATAAGATTGGGTTTTACATGTAATATTGGCTTTCTTTTGGTGTTCATTACTTGCCAAATGTATATTTTTGTTTGAATAATGTTCAGGACTGAAAATATATGAAGTTAAATATAGAAAAAGAGATAATTATAACATTTTAGTATGGAGACCATGGTTATAAACAGCTTGAAAAAGCAACACATTATTGTGTTTTCTGTTAATCTAAGAAGTAAAGCATTGGTTCTGAGATTTGAGATATACTGAGATTTGAGTCAAAAGTGTGTACTGTTCTATTTTTCAGTATTGATTAGGAAAAGTAATAGGTTAGCAATTAGGCTCTCTTTTTTTTCTTTTATTATTTGAATGTCTGGTAATTGCACATATTTTCATTCAAAATTACTGTGGGTAACACTGAACGCCCAATTGAGAAATCTAGTTCCTACTTCCAAGCCTACTATTGATGAGCAAATTGTTGAATCTTTCTTTGATGGCCTATCTAAATGAAAACACTAACAATGTCACACTTATATATATCTAACAATATATATAACCATCACTGAAAAAATTATACTAAATGATTTTTATAGTATATTATGTATTAATATTTTCATATATTTTAAAAGTATGTTAATAGAGAGCTACTATGTAAATTAATATAACACTTAACACTTTTATTCAATTTTTAAAATACGTATTGGACACCTACTATGTGCCAGGCAGTGTTCTAGGTACTTGAGATACATCAAAATATACTTTCCCCTACTGGAAAACCCCTCCTCTTGTTTATGTTGCATTTAGTAATTGCTGTATAAGTGACATTATAATTTATATATGTTAGAAGGTCATAGAAGTGATACATGCTATGGGGAAAAATAGAACAGAGTAAGGGGGATTGGGAATGTGAGCGTAAGGTAGAGGGAATAGATGCCAGTAGGTTAGGCTTCATTAAGAAGAAGCCTTGAAGGTTGGAGGACTGAGTCCATCATTTGTCTTGGGAAGAGTGTTTCAGGTAGAGTAACAGTCAGTACACGAGCCCACAGCAGGAGTGTTTATAGTAGTAGTACAACGAAAATGCTGATTTAAAAAAAAAAAAAACGAGTATTATATCTTTATTTTTAATATTTATCGAATACCTCTCATATATTGAATATTAAGAACAATGCTGGCCACGTTGGGGAGACATGTTAGGAAAACCAGAACTCCATTCCTTAAACTCTATAAAGAAAGATCAAATGATCTGATCATTGATAGTTTTCATTTAATGCAGATTGTGATCAATAGTCTGAAAGAGCTACACAGTCTCTTGAAATTCAGAACAGAAAGCTCCATCCTGCCTGAGGTGATTATATGAAAGCAGACCATTCAGAAGGATAGGTTTGAAAAATGATGAAGATTGGGGAAATGAGACACTAGATCAAAGGCTAGGAAATGGGGATGTGCAGGTCATTGTCAAAGATAAAAGTTTACTTGGAAATGCATTGGAAGGGGCTTAGATTCAAGAAGGATGTAAGGATCTGATGACTAAATGTGTAGGAGAAATTGAGTGGGGAGAAGGGGTAGTTGGCAAAAATAACTCCCAACCAAGCTTGTGTTCAGTCAGTACACAGTTGCTGCTGTCTGCAGCCAGCGTCTGTTCTGATTAGCCGGTGTCCATAGCCAACCATTTGGTCCTGCTTCCAGGTGTCAGACTTGGGTAACAGGGCTCATGATGGAGGCATTAGTGGTGTGTGGTGCTTTCTACTTATTTTTCTTTTGTGTTTGTTATAATGCATTGTCACCTGGATTTTCTGAAGAGTGTAGTGACTTCAGAATTTGCACTGTAATTTTTTTCTTTGCACATAGAGGTTCAATGAAATACTCTCCTGAGTTTTAATGTCATTTAGAGGGGGCTCTTTGAGGTTTGTGTGAGTCAAAGGATCAGTGGATAAAAAATCAAGAGACAGGCCCACATTTTAAGTGTGGGCTATGCAACCTGCAACCAGGTAAGCCTCTGACCCTGAGACTTTTTCCTTAGTATCTCTCTAGACTTTCTCCTTAGTATCTGTAGACTTTCATTTCCCTATCTAAACAATGAGTCATCATGCTAGGTAATCTCTAAGACCCCTTACAAACTCTGAAACTCCACAAAATCCAAAACTTAACCAAAGATCCAGACTTCTTTCACCAGCAGCTTTCCTAAGTAGAGAAACAGTAATTGTCAGCTTCTTAACCATTAGGCTAAATATTATGACATTAGGTGTAAGCCGTTTTCAATTTCAGCAGGCAACTTTTTGGTTCAGAATAATTTTCTCAAAAGTTTTGAGCTATTTTTTCTTTTTAAAAATAAATACCAGCAGCTAGACTAAACTGATTTCATATCATTTGCTGTTTAATATTACAGCATAATTTTTATTGTGTATAAATGTTATTTAAAATATCCAATACCCTCTTTCACTGAAGGGTGGCACAGAATTCTTTAGCTAGCAGCTTCCTTTGTGTGATACATCAGTGTCTGGCTTCAGAGTGTGGCCATGAGCAGGGTATTTCCCATTCACTGAATAGCTTCCAAGAGCATCTGTCCTTAAGATTGTGAAATTGGCCAGAGGCAGTCTTGAAAGTGGTTACCTCCAGACCTGTGTGTCTTTTCTCTCTTACCTTCTCCCTTCTATCCTCCTTCTATCCTCTTGGGAGGGATATTATTGAGAAGCCAACTGCATCTGCTTACTTGTAGTCAGTGTTGGGAGACTGGGAATGGGAGGGCACAAAAACATGTTACCACTGATGAGGAAAGATAATGACAGGTAAACCGCGAAGCATCCAGGCAGACTAGAGGGGCAGCAGCCAGACAAGTAAACAGTTCATATGTGGAGAAACCTTGAAATTGCTTTGTTTTGTGATTTATATGTGTAAACCTGAATTTGAGGAAGAATTTATAGGAAGAATTTGTAAACCCGAGTTTGTCTCTTTGTAGGTGATATTTGGAATCTGGAGAGGCAAGCAGCTGCTGTGGTTGCACAAACCCCAGTTATCTTTAGTTTTCTTGTTTCTGATGCTTCCATGTAGTGTGGCCTGTCTTAGAAATGTGACATGGGATTTCCTTATGGAGTTCCGGAGGCTAGGTGGGGGATTTGCATTTGAAGCATCCCTTCCCCTGACTTTTTACAATACACGTGGTCAGAAAAGATTAGGCTCATAGGCATTTGACCAGAGGGGAAAAAGGCACTTACTCTCTGGGTTCCTGGGTGAAACAATGTCCCATTGTTTGGTAGCCAGAGAAACCTCTTTTCATAATTATAAACAAACAAGAATAATCTTTGAACTCCGTAGGCACATTTGCAGAATCTGAAATGAAGATTAAGCAAAGCCTAACATCAAGTCAGTCACTGAAACCTGCAGTTTTCAAACTGTGATCTGTGAGATGAAAGCTATTTTCATAATAGTACTATTATTTGCCCTTTTCACTCTCATTTTCTAAGAAATGTCCAAATTGTATGCAGAAGTAGGATGGGAATCTGTCTTCAGTTAAGCTACACATTAATGAGATTTGCTAAAATGGAAAACAGTGCCACTTTTTTCACTAAATTTTTTGTTTTGTAAAAAATAGTTATTTTTTATAGATTATTTATATTAACATGTAATACATTTGCTATTGTTACTTTAATGAATTAATATTTAAAAATTTTTTCCATTTTAATTTAGAACATGATATATTTTAATCAGTACCACCCACATAAATAAAAGTTCATCAGACCCCTTAGTAGTTTGTTTTTAAGAGTAAAGGGAACCTAAGACCCGAAAGTTTGAGAACTGCTCATTTAAACAAAAAGACAACCAAAGGGTACAAGTTCTAGGCCACTGGTTGTTTAAGTGTGGAGATAGCCATAAGTAAGAGGCATTAAGTATCTTCAAGGGTCTTTCGTAGAGCCATTCTTACGGGATTTGACAGTTTATGGGGCTTTTTTTTGAGGGTTTTTTTTTTTTTTTTCTTTTTAAGAGCAGTTTTAGGTTCACAGCAAATTGAGAAGAAGGTTCAGAGACTTCCCACACACCCCCTTCCACACACATGCATAGCCTTCCTCATCATCAACATCCCCTACCAGAGTGATATGTTTGTTACAACTGATGAACCTACATCATTAATGCCTCATTACCGCACACAGTCCATAGGTCACAAGTAGGGTTCACTCTTGGTGATGTACATCCTATGGGTTTGGACAACTGTGTAATGACTTGTGTCTACCATTGTAGTATCGTACAGAGTAGTCTTAAGTACCCTAAAAATCCTCTGTGCTTTGTGATGGCCATGTGCAAACTCCAGTTATCAAAGAACAGAAACTGACTTATCAGAAGAGAACAGTTGGTTGAGAAGGGATAATATGAACAGATTATCGCACTTACAGAAAAAAGCAGAGATACCAGGGAGAGGCCCTGAGCCTGCTAGATACAGAGGATAACTAGTGCAGCTTCATTGGCCAGTACCTTTCCCATTATACTTTCTGTCTTTTTACAATAAATCCTCTTTCCTAGTCGTCTGAGGTCCTTGCAACCAAAGGAGCCAAGTGAAACCTACAATAACACAAGTAGGGAGATTATAAGGACCAGCACAGTTTTTATGATTAAGACTTGGTTTTGATTCTGAACTTCTTGGTAGTTGAGGCAAAAAGGAGACTGTTAATCTTGAAGCTATATAATTTTTAAAAAGGCAGTTTTAAAGGTAGTAATACTTTTCTAATACTGAAGTTTAATCAATCACTGTCTTATGCATAGAGGTTTTTTGAAATGTTAAAAATAGAATTACTTAGCTGGGTACGGTGGCAAATGCCTGTAATCCCAGCTACTCAGGTGGCTGAGTCAGGAGAATCGCTTGACCCTGGGAGGCAGAGGTTGCAGTGAGCCAAGATCGTGCCATTGCATTCCACCCTGGGCAACAAGAGCTAAACTCCATCTCAAAAACAAACAAACAAACAAACAAAAATTACCATATTCTAGCAATCCCACTTTTGGGTATATACCCCAAAGAATTGAAAGCAAGATTTTGAAGAGATGTTTGCACACTCATGTTTCTTGCAGCATTATTCACAATAGCCAAGAGGTTAAAACAACCCAAGTGTCTATCAGCAGATGAATGGAGAAAGAAAAATGTGGTATATACATACAATGGGATATTATGCAGCCTTTAAAAAATAGGGAATCCTGTCACATACTATAAAGTGATGAACCTCAAGGACATTATAGTAAGTGAAATAAGCCAGTCACGAAAGGACAAATACTCTCTAATTTCACTCATATGAAGTATCGAAAGTAGTTAAAATTATAGAAATAGAAAGAATAGAAAGGTGGTTACCACAGACTGGGGGTAGAGGAGAAGAATTAGTGTTTAATGGATATAGAGTTTGTTCTGCAAAATGAAAAAGTGGCAGAATTTGGTTGTACAACAATGTGAATATATTTAACATATCTAAAGTATACACTTAAAAATGATTAAGATCATTTTTAATGTTACAGGTTTTTTACCACAGTAAAAAAAAAAAAAAAAAATCAGTCACCCTCATTTCAATTAATATTCGAGACACTAAATATATTGGACAATATCCTGGGCATTTCTTTTTTTTATCCTGGGCATGTCTAAAGCAGATATAGAAATAAATTTTATATGGAAATGCAAATGAGAAGTTTACTAATATCAGGCTTCCCAACTAGATTTCGCCTTTAAACCAACTTCTTTTTTATGGAGAGAGATGTAGAAAGAAAACACCTTTATCCTCAACCAGAAACATAGTACCTCTGTGTTCATGAAAATTTTTATGTATATATCTCTTCTCTTCAGTAACGGCTTCACATAGGCACACAAATAATATTACTTCAAAGCCATGTATTTTCGTATGACACTTCTGCTGGGTAGTTAAACCAATGACATTATTCTTTCCTTCGTTTTTTATCACATTTGGGCCAAGTTAAGAATTCCTGTTTATTTTTTAGATGACCTACCTGGATGGTTTGAAGTATATTTTTCTGGAAGGAGAGAAAAATCTACATGGGAAATGTAACTACTATTTAGTTTTCTTCAAAAAATTGGATCTATCAAGCATTACATCAGTTTTTATCTCTGATGTGCAACAAACATGACAAAGAATCAGTAGCAAATAATTGAATTTTAGATATTTCTATTCCTAAAGTAGTGTTATATTTTAAGAAATGAGAGATCATTGGCAAAGTTTCAAATAAGGAAACTCACAATTGAATTTTTTTTAATGTGTAAGGTCCTATGGTTCTATTATTGTAATTATTTAGGATCTATTTCACTGAAATGTACTTAATAGGTGAGGAGGTGGGCAGTGCTTAGAACTGTATAATATTCCTTTACCAGTGAAGATACAGCATGAAAAGTCAGGGTGACCATGGTAACAGCAAAAGAACCAACCAAGCTTATTGCTTTCTAATTAAATTTTTTGCTGTTCAAAAGTTCTTTATTTTTTATTTTTTATTTTTTTTAAGAAACAGGTCTCACTGTGTTGCCTAAGTTGACCTTGAACTCAAGTCATCAAGCCTCGGCCTCCCAAAGTGCTGGAATTACAGCTGTGAGCCACTATGTCCACCTGTTTAAAAGTTTTTGTATTTTGCAATGGCTGAACATTACTTTTAAAAAGAGAGGAAAAGAGACACAAGGGTGGTGGTGGGGTGGGGAGGGGGAACAAAAACTGACCAGTAAAAGTACTTGGCCCAGGGTAGGGGCTGCTGCCTTAACATATACATGAAATTGGAAGTATCTTTGTGTGGGGTACAGATACTTTAAATTTCTTCCTGCATGTCTGTTCCTTCTGCTATAATAAAACAACTAAAGGTGAGTAATTTGTAGACAACATAAATTTATTTCTCACTGTTCTGGAGGCTGGGAATTCTAAGATCAAGGCACTGGCAACTTTGTTGTCTGGTAAGGGCCTGGGCTCTGCTTCCAAGATAGCACTTGAAGGCTGTGTCCTCTGGAGGGGGCGAACACTGTCCTCACATGGCAGAATTGATGGAAGGGACAAAAGGGGTGAATGTTCCCTTGAAATTTTAAAATAAGGTCCTTAATCCTATTTAATAACCTCTTAAAAGTTGCACCTTTCAATAATATCATATTGGCAGTTAAGTTTCAACACATGAATTTTGGGAGGGACACAAACATTTAAACCATAGCATTGCACCTAGGCCTTACTGCCCTGCCATGCCCACTTCTGTGGATGAAACCAGAAGCCGCAGCACTTATAGACCCCGTAGCTTCCTTTCCATTTTTTCCTGCTTTTCACAGAAAGATTCAAGACATCACTGAGAACTTGTGATGTGCAGGAAGAACCAAAGGATGACCAGAAAACAAAACTGTACCTTTCATTTAAAGAAAAAAATAAAGTCCTGCCTCTTGGCCTCCTACTTAGACTGACAGAAAGCTGAATAACAACTTGATTCCGATAAGGTGACCTCTGTTATCAAACAAGAGACATGGTATCTGTTTGGCAGGTGTATTTTTATAACCCAATAGAATATAAGGACTGTTGTGGAGAAAATGCCACAAGAGTGTTGTGAATGGCATGTGTGTACACAGGCATGGGCCTTGCCTTGTACATTCTTTAACAACAGGGCATGCTAGAACCTTTTTAAAAAAATACAGTGTTGCCCAAATACAGTAATATTACCATCTGATTGACTTATTCTGCCAGGCTTGGTTTTCATAGGAATTTAGAGAGACAAAGAGATGTGGAAAAGGCATTGACAAATGTACAAACAAGCTTATATTATTAGTTTTCTCCATTGTTTTCTTTTTTCCACCCCTAGCCCAAAGCATTGGCTACAAATAATGTTGCAGCTTAGTCTTCTTAAATAGTCTTTTTCTTTTTTCTTCTCTTTCCTTAGTTTGTTCTAAAACATCAAAGAACTCTTCTTCCTTTCCTTCTAAATCTTGGGAGTTAGGAATGTAAGTGTCCCACGTAGCCAAGTACCTTATTCAAGATTATTCAACTCACTCTGACTACCACATATCAAGATTTCAAATGGGTTGGTAGTGAGCCTCCCGGGAGCTGTGAAATCACTGTTTTTCAGTTTTGGTCCAAAGTTAGCACCTGTCAATCTACCCTTTTTTTTTTTTTTTTTTAAATTCAGAGTTTACCAAGTAATAGAAAAATGATCCCATTCACAGAAGTTACTATCACATAAATATAGAAATAATTTCAAAAAATATATAAAACAGTTGAAGAAAATTATAAAAATTGATTAATATACATAAAAGAAGACCTTTAAGTCTCAAATCTTCCTGAATTTAAAGGTTTAATTCAATTCCAATCAAAATTGTTAATGTGATTTTTCTTTTTTGCTATTAAAAAGATTATTTATGTTCATGTAACTACATTTTTCTTTAAGAAATTAGGAGACACATAGCCTTTATATTAACATATAAGTTGTATCTACAGTAATTAAATCATTTTGCTTCTGGCAAAGGAATAAAACAGGGTTAGAGAACTCCCAAACAGACTCAGTTCAATGAAAGCAAATAAAAGATGGTAAAGCCCACAAGGCAGTGTGGATGGGAAAAGTGACTAAACAAATGGTGCTGGAGCAGTTGGTTTGCTTTTAAGAAAAAGATCGATTTTAATTCTCACCTCTTGTCTTATACCAAAATTAATTCCCGGAGCATGAAGCAGCATTACATGTAAGTAAAGCCTTAAAAAAGAAAAAGAAAAACTAGAAGTCAGTTGACTAGATGTTTATAAACAATCTATCAAGAAGAATGTTGTATGCTTAAAAGAAGTCATAAATGAAAATATTATATTTAACTACATAAAATGCAAAACTTCCCAGCATTAAGAGAATCTACTTAAATATAGTTTTTTAAAAGCAACAAATAGTTACGTGGAATATGACAGAAAAGGGAAAATATCCTCAGTCCATGACAAGCGTATGCAAATAGATAAGAAAAACAATAAAATCCTGTAGATAGAAAAGTAATGAAAGAGGAAATACTAAGGGCCAGTAAACATTTTGAGGTGTTAAAATTTTTTTAATTCTATTTTTATCTAAGTTGTAGTAGTTTTAGAATATACATATCAGCTAGAATTAAAGTAGGCACTTTAGAACACTAATGGAAAGGACATAAATTGGCACAAACTATTTAGAAAAAATATTGGTAATATTCAGAGCTTTAGAAATATTTTTCCTTTGTGTCAATAATTTCATTTCTAGAAAACCATCCAAAGAAAATAATCATAAAAATACACAAAGATTATTCGTAAGGATATTCCTATTTTTGTAATAAAACATTGGTGTCTTAGAAATGTAACAGACCAAATGAGTGACTCAACGCCTATAATCCCAGCACTTTGGGAAGGCTGAGGCAGGCAGATTGCTGGAGCACAAGAGTTCAAGACCAGCCTGGGTAACATGGTAAAACGCCATCTCTACAAAAAATACAAAAATTAGCCAGGTGTGGTGGCTCGTGCCTGTAGTCCCAGCTACTCAGAAGGCTGCGGTGGGATGATATTTGAGCTTGGAAGGTTGAGGCTGCAGTGAACTGTGTTCATGCTATTGCACTCCAGCCTGGGTGACAAAGCAAGATCCTGCCTCAAAAAAAAGGAAACATAACAGTTAAAGACTAATTAGGTAAAATCCTTTATTGCCTTCCAATGGGATATTATGTATCCATTAAAATTCATTTTTTCAAAAAAATAGGTAGTGACATGAGAAATGCCCATGTAATAGTGTTAAGTTAAAAAGGAGAGCTACAAAACATCATCGACAGTACTACTATTCCAATTGTATGTGTTTTTGTGTATACACGGGGAAAAGCTTGAGAACCTGAATTCGAATTCTTCAATTATAATTGTTCAATGTCTTCCAAAAGATTTAAAGAAAAGCTTCTTAATCCGTTTTTTAAAAATTAACTCTCATAGAGTACTTACTATGTGACAGGCACTGCTTTAAAATGCTTTTTTATAATAACTGAGTCTCATACAGTCTTATGAGGCTAGTACACAGAAGGAAAGTGAAGCACAGAGCTCTTGAGCAACTTGTCAAGATCATTTAACAAGTATGTGTTTTAGCTCAGAATTAAACTGGACAATTTGGTTCCAGTGCCCAAGCTCTTAACCACCATCCTTTGCTATCTTTAAGCCAGAATCCAATGAAGATAGCACCAAAATGAAAAGCTATAGACCAATAATACTCTTACATGTAGATGTAAAAATTCTTATCAAATATTAGCATATCATATCCAGTAGTGTATTAAAGGAAGAATACATCAGGGCAAGTTTGGATTCTTTCCGGGAGTTAAGAATGGGTCAGTATCAGAAAACTGTTTAACAATAATCAATTACTTTTGTAAATGGAAGGATTTTAACAAATTTCATTTAATAGATATCAACACATTCTGTTCAATTTAATTCAATTTGGCAGCTACTCTTAATAAAAATTCCAGATAAAACTAAAATAGCAGTGATTACCTAAACTTGGTCAGGGTTTAGGTAAGTCAACAACAAATACTGTGTTAAATGCTACAATAGCGTACTAAAACTTAATACATGTGTATCCCAAAACCAAGAGTTGTTTTCATTATGTGTGAGAAGTAATTCATTGGAAATTGAAATAGGGTTGGGGGAAATGCCATTTAAACTAGTAAAGAAAAATTGTATTTAAGTACATTACAGTTAAAATATTATTACAGTATATTACAGTTTAAATACAGTTAAACAGTATATTACAGTTTAGATATTATTCCTTTCCAAATTAAAACTGAAAAGATATAATGCAATTTTAACTCATAATGCCATGGTTGTTTGTTAATTAAAAAAAAAAAACATTTCAGTACTACAAAAGATTTAATAAAATTCAACAGCAGAATATTAGGAGAGAAAATACTGTCAATTCACATATTAAACAAAGGATAACTATCCCTAATAATCAAAGAAGTTCTACAATTTAGTAAGACAATTACAAATGCAATAGACAAAAGGAGCAAAGGATGTGCCTCAGCCACATCATATATACTGCCTCAGATTTTCTTGATTGTACTTGTTTCCTGGGCTCTCTTGGCACCTTGTTCCACCCTGAGGCCTAAGCCCAGAGGATCTGGTTCCCATGCTACTTCTGAATTATATGAAGCACAGCACTGCAGAGACACAGATACGACTTCCCCGGTGGCTGCAACAGGGCTAGGTGGTCCAACTTTCTACAAGCAGAGAGAAATTAGATTCATGTGGAGCTATGATTAAAATGCAAAGGGATATGGGAGACATCTGGCAGATAAATTCCCTCTCCATCCCTCCCTTCAGTGGATTTTTCCAAAACCTGGTGTTTCACTTCTATCTGTCCAGAGACTTCCTGAATGCTGAGAAGCAGCTAGGCATCTTGTGAAACTCAGGCGAGCTTGGTAATGCACCACCATCTTTCTCTGCTTTGCTTTGCTTTACCCTCACTCACTGTTGCCGATACTGAACCTTCAAATAAAGCATTAGGCTTAAGCTTTGCTTCACGCTGTTTTTCAGAGAACCAGGCTACAGCAGAATTTGAACAAAAAATTTGTAAAACAAGAAATGAATGAAAATAGCAAATAAACACAAAAAGTTCTCCAGCTTATAAATAGCGTAACGAACATAAACCACAATGAGATACCCTCTTGTTTCGCACATCAGTTTGGCAAAAATTGAAAAGATCAATAGCATTCAATGCTGATAAGATGTGGGAAAAAATGCTGTCAAATGAAGATGGGGGTAGGTGACAGAGTGCATGGCTGCATGCTTCCTGGACAATAATATGACAGTGTTTATTAAGACATTACATGATATTTGAGCCAGTGTCTCTTCTACATAGACATTAGTTCATATGGATATACTTGCAAAGACCTTTCTCAAAGTATTGCTATAATTGTAAATTAAAGCAGACAAATGGAATGTCCACTTAAAATGTGAAGTACTTGAATAAAGTTTGGCATATCCATTTTATGGAATATTATACAGCCATCAGAAAGAATAAGTTAGAACTATGTGCTTCTGGAAAATAGCACTCTGGTGTACTTTAGATGAAAACAAAGTTGTAGAATAATATCTATAATGTGATCCTGTTTTTATACAACAAAAAAATGTATATATGTTCATATATGTTTGTATAAGGGTTTAAAAAAAAGACATGGTGGGATATGCCACACTGTTAACATTGGTTGCCTCAAAAGGGTGAGATTGAAGGTGAAGACAATTGTTAGCTTTTTGCTTGTATATCCTATATTGTTTGATGTATTACAGTGAGCATTAAAAACAACTAAGTGATAGATGGGTGGACAGCTGAATGGAAAGAAGGAAGGATAGAAATAATAAAGAAGGAATAGAAACTATTTTATCCAAAATATTTCAAATGTGTATATCTTTTTTTTTTTTTTTTAAGACAGAATCTCACTCTGTCGCCCAGGCTGGAGTGCAGTGGCGCCATCTCGGCTCACTGCAAGCTCCGCCTCCCGGGTTTATGCCATTCTCCTGCCTCAGCCTCCCGAGTAGCTGGGACTACAGGCGCCCGCCACCTCGCCCAGTTAGTTTTTTGTATTTTTTTAGTAGAGACGGGGTTTCACCGTGTTCACCAGGGTAGTCTCGATCTCCTGACCTCGTGATCCGCCCGTCTCGGCCTCCCAAAGTGCAAATGTGTATATCTTTGATTAATTTGTTTTGAACTTTTATTGGTCAATCCTAAGAAAATAACTGCAGCCAAACCTTTACATTTTAATTGTTCATGAGTGTTAAGAGACAAAATCTTTTAAAAACTCAATTTGGCCATATCTATCAAAATTTCAGTGGTTATACTCTTTGATCCAATAATTCTACTTTTTGGACTTTTATTTTATAGAAGTACTGCTGGAGACATATAAAGATATAATACATTTAATGTAATATTTTCAATAAGGAAAACTGGAAACAAACGTTCATCAATAAAGGAATATTAAAGGAATATTATGGCCAGGAGTGGTGGCTCACGCCTGTAATCCCAGCACTTTGGGAGGCCAAGACAGGCAGATCACCTGAGGTTGGGTGTTCAAGACCAGCCTGACCGACATGGAGAAACCCTATCTCTACTAAAAATACAATAAATTAGCCGGGCGTGGTGGCACGTGCCTGTAATCCCAACTACTCAGGAGGCTGAGGTAGGAGAATCGCTTGAACCCAAGAGGGCGGAGGTTGCGATGAGCCAAGATCACACTGTTGCACTCTAGCCTGGGCAACAAGAGTGAAGCTCTGAAGCTCTGTCTCAAAAAAATAAAAGAATATTTACTGCATCCTATGCAGTCATCAAAAAGAATGAAGTTGATGAGTATGTACTCGTGGAATTATATGCATGAACTGTAAAAAGAAAACAGTATTGCCAAGTAGTTTTAATGTTTTGTTTTATTATACATTATTACAACTGTACTTTCCATAATACTTATGTTTGAGAAATGGTATCACAAAGGATTTTTAGTGTTTATTTTTCTTATATTTCTTAGAGTAGTGTATTATGTTTCTATGATCAAAAAAGTAATAACAAAAGCTGACACAAAATCTAAATTTTCTCCATAATTATATGTTTTTATTATCATAGGAAAAATAAATGACCAAGAAATTAGGTTTACCAATGCATTGAACTGGTAATTTTATTTTTAATGTGTATATTAAATCCTAAATGCAAACCTCTATTAAGTTGTGTTATTTTATACCTTAACGTTGTTTCGAAAGGAATTGTGGTATCTTTTGACCAGGCCAGAGAACCATTTCAGTATATTCAAAGTAGCATGAACAATATGAGTTCAGAAAACATTTGGCCAGATAACAGTTGTCTTTAATAAATTTATTTGTGTATGTGTCACGATATTTGGGACCCTGTAAAGTTGGGGGTCAGGGTCGAGGTCCTGTTGCCTGGGATTAAAAGTTGCTAGTGAATTGTGGCTTAGGCACCTCCCGGGTTTCCTTACCTACACTATAAGCACTTTATGGGCCAGCTACTTTACTTCTTTAAAAATTAGTCTGCTCTGGCCGGGCACGGTGGTGCATACCTGTAATCCCAGCACTTTGGGAGGCCGAGGTGGGCGGATCACCTGAGGTCAGGAGTTCAATACCAGCCTGGCCAACATGGTGAAACCCCGTCTCTACTAAAAATACCAAAATTAGTCGGGCATGGTAGCATGCACCTATAATCCCAGCTACTAGGGAGGCTGAGGCAGGAGAATTACTTGAACCTGGGAGGCAGAGGTTGTAGTGAGCCAAGATTGCACCACTGCACTCCAATCAGGCAACAGAGCAAGACTCTATCCAAAAAAAGAAAAGAAAAAAAAATTAATCTGTTGTATCCAGTTGTAGGTCTAACTCTTTCAAAACAAGAAGTGAATGTAGTGCCACTCGTTGAAGAAATAATGATACGAATTTTTAAAGTGACAAGTTGAATAATGTTATTACTGAGAAAATCATGAAGAAAATTCATTTGTAGATAAGCTTCTTAAAGGGGGCTGGAATAGAAAAATGAATAGGCAAAGTAACTTTATTGCCTTGTATGATTTCTCACATCATCTCCTACTTTACTTTTGTGACATTTATCGCAAAAACAATAAAATAATTATTTCCTTCTGAAAAATTACACAAACTACTAAACTCAGGAAGACCCAGATAGCAAGTAAGGCATTTAGGTGTCTTTCTTCCCATCCCCCTTTTTAAAAGTTATCAAAGAAAAATCCTGGATGCTTCCAAATATTTTGAAAAGATTAATTGACCTGTTTCTAAACTCAGACGAAGGTATCAATTTATTATACTTTGCAGCTTTCCTTATGTTTCATAATATACTCTTTAAGAATACCTGCATATTTTTCATTTGAATGAAGCCTAAGGACTCAAAACTTGGCTGGATCTCATAAACCCTCAGTCAGCTTCTACATACGGGTCACTGCATACACAGATGCTTGGGCGAAACAGCACACACTTACGTGTCCCCACAAAGGGTATATATAATGTGTGATATAGAAATTGATATTTTCAGTAAATTTGACATTCAGGCTAATCTCATTATATTGAGAAGTGCCTTTGTGTGACCATTATTTATTAGTTACCTACTGTGCCAAGGTACTGCGCCCGGTTCCCTGGGGATACAGAGATGAGTAAAATGCAACCTTGAGACGCTTGTAGTAAGGGGAAATAAATTACTAATCTTAGAAAAAGAATCTTTAAAATACCTAATTTATTTTTAGTAGGGAGTTGCCATCCATTTCCTTACTGGTTAGAGCCTTGAAAATTTTTAGCTTTGGCACCCTTGAAAGAAAAGTATTTTGAATTAGGTTTATCTTCAAAATTGACCAGTATCAAGATGCTTAACTTGATCTGGTTTTCTTCTCATGCATACACAAAAAGTCAACACTTATAAGGTAAAATTATGATAACTGCATTGGATCATAATTATGATTGTTAACTTTTAAAGGGGTACAAAAATTCTGAGTTGATGGGCAAAATACTAATGTTAGATGTAATTGTCATGATAATTTGCTTTATTCAATCTGGTTTTACCAAATATAGTCTTTCACTTAAAGAATTTATTTTTGTTTAATATTTTTCTTTTCTTTTACAGGAGTTTATATTGTCAGAAGATTATAACAAGATGACTTCTGTGAAAAACTATCAAGGTAAGGAGTGAGAGGAGTACCTTCATTACCCAGATTCTAAAATACTTCTTGGTGCTTTTCACTGCCACAAGAGAATACGTACTTTACAATCATCAGGGAAACAAAACAGAGCAACCTTTTGAGTGAATGTTATCCCTGTTTTTGAATTAAGAAACTGAGGCCCAATGAGGTTGGATGGCTTGCCTGGGGTTCTAGTTAAGTGCAGAGCCGTATCAGGTCAGTGTGACTCCCAAACCCACAGCCTTTGTCTTCCTACTATAACATGCTGCCTTTCAACAGTACAGCAGGTTTAGAAAGTGGGTCCGGTAAAAAACCACCTTAATAGGACTCATCTTTAATGTGGTTAAATGTTTTAAAATGCTCAGAGTGTGTTGTCCAAGGGGAAGAATTGTGGTTTTATCATGTCTTCAACATTGACAGGCCATCTGCCAACAATTTTTGGAAGGGATTTCTTTATTCAGACTAACAGTGTTGTGGAACCAGAAAGTTAGAGGTAGACCTTTTAACACTTAGAGTCATGAGAATTCTCTTGACTCGCCTTTAATGAGAGGATGATCATCCAGCCTCTCCTTTAGTACCTTCAGAGACATAGGAACCATTATGATTTTGGAAAATTCTAAGCATTAAGTTCTTTAAGATTTGGGGCTAAAATTTATTTCTCTTTATTCTTTAATTTTCTCACATATTATTCATCAAATATTTATTGAGTGTCTATTATGTTCTGGTAACAGAATTGCAGTAGTGAACCAGACATGTATAGTGTCTATGTATAAGCAGTTTATAATCATGGAGAGGATACAGATGGTAAGAGGATACAGATGGCCATTAAAACATTGTGTGATAAGTGATAAATGTTCCTCTCTTGGTGTTTGCTTAGCCTGTTGGACCTACAGAAATTGAATACAATCTCTCTTACACATGACAACCTTTCAATTATTTTAAAACAACAGTGAAAGTTTCTACCCCTTCCCTTCTGTCTCCTGTTTCAATCTGCAGGGTTTTGCTCTCACTTCTCTTTTCCAGGCTATATATTTTATATCTCTAATTTTTATTTTATGTTATGTGAGTCTTTATTCTTTAAAAACAGTTTTTACATGTATCCTGTAAATATGGACAATTGTTTTTTATCAAGTTTTAAGAATACATTACTTAACAAAAAATTTTTTTAATTGGCTTGGTCACATATTTGGGATATCATTTGGTACCTTTAGGACCATTTAAAAATACAATACCTTGTGGTAGGTAACCTTTAAGATGGTGCCTAACAATCATTGCCTCCTGGAATTTATCCTGTACCTCCAGTGTGGGCTTGACCTAGAATATGGCAAGTGATGGATATCACTTCTGAGATTAGGTTACAAAGTTACCAAAACTTCCACCTTGCTTGCCCACTCTGCACTTTTGTGTGCTTGCTTTGATGAAAGCCAGCTGCCATGTTGTGGGCTGCCCTGTGGAGAAGCCCATGTGCTGAGGAACTGAGGGAGGCCTTCTCAACAGCCAGTAAGGAACTGACACCCTAATTTAACAGCCCACAAGGAACTGAATCCAGCCAGTACTATGTGAGAGAGTTTGGAAGCAGATTCTCCCCCTGTCAAGCTTTCAGATGAGACCACAGTTCCATTCCACACCTTGATTCCATCCTGTGAGAGACTTTATGACAGAGGCGTGCAGCTAAACTGTACCAATATTTCAGACTCTGAGATAATTAACATTTACTGTTTTAAGGCACTAAGTTTTGGGGTAATCTGTTACACAGCAATAGGTAACTAATACATGCATGTAATCTGATAAGTACAAAATTATATTCTCTCTTTTCCTCAGCACTGTTCTTATACAGGGTGAATTTCTGGCAGCCATTTTACACTATGGGCTCATGTGGAGCAGTCAACTCAAGCTCCTTCACAGTTCTCACTTGAATTGTTTTTTTTTTTTTTTTTTTTGTAGTTCTTTTTTTAATTTTTAATTTTTATGGGTAGATAGTAGGTGTATATATTTATGGGGTACATGTGACATTTTGATACAGGCATGCAATGCATAATCACATAAGGGTAGATGGGGTATCTATCGCCTCAAGTATTTATCCTTAATGTTACAAAAAATCCAGTTATACTCTTTTAGTTATTTTAAATTGTTTTGAGTTATTTTTAAGCTATATCTTCAGTACTTTTGAAGCTGTTTCTTGTTTTTATTTTTGTTTTTAAAATAAAAACTAAATGCTGCACTTAACATCCTGTTAATCACAATCTCATTTTATTTAGCCTATCACCTCAGCTTACCAAGATACTTAGAAATCCCAGTTGTCATTAAATATATTCATTTCTGCTTAATTTTGTGTTTTTCTTAAATGTATAAGCATAACATACCATTTCCTATGTCTTTGTTAAAATAATGATTGACCTCACAGGTATATGTATAATGAGCATATCACTAGAAACTTCTCTTCATATGCCATTATTCTTTGAGTCTCTTAATATTTCATGTAAGTTCATTTTATCTACAGAGGATTACAAAAAAATTGATAACTAGAGTACTATGGAAACCTATTCTCCACGAATACCTGGAGATAATGTTAAAATTACACTTCTTGTTGGTTTTGTCATTCTTCTTAATACAATACTAGACTCATGAGAGATACAAATAAAAAAATTTCTATGAGCCAGAACCAAAGAGAGAACTAAAACTCAGAGTGATGTACATACAGTCTATCTTTGCAGCTGTCTTGGGGAGATGGAGAACCAGTAAGAGATAGATGCTTGTGTATGAACATGCACTTGGGGACAAGAAATAAGGCCCAGGGCCTGAGTGAGATGAAAAATTGAACTGAGATTTCCATAAAAGGCTGAATCTCATGAAGGACTGTACCCCCATAAAAAGAGGAACAAGACTTTCCACTAATTGGCCCTGAAGACTACAGGGAAATTTATTCCTGATCCCAACTCTGGATAGAGGATGGACTTTTACCTTGATAAATCAAAACCTGAAATGAAAACTTTTGAGTTTGGAATATAAATTTTAACCGATTATAACATGCTGGAACTCCATTTAAGAAATTAACATAAAGTGGGTCCTTGGCCAATAAGACACCACGGTTACTTTCTAGAAACAAATGCAGGCTCTTTTCAGTAAGACAAATTGCACAAAGGCCCTGCAACAAAAACAAGCACTGCTTAAGATGAATTCTTCATTTTTTTTTAATTGTAAAACTAACAAGCAATCAATCTACCATGAGTAAATATTAGCAGATAACACAAACAGGATGATTAGAGTACCAAGAACCTTAGATAATAATCAACAAAGTGAAAGTAGCCATAACACAATATGTTAAATGATTGAAGAAAAAAGTTTCAGAAACAACAAGGGAATAAAACGATTGTGGAAAAAAACGGAGATTTTTAAGAGAACCAAATAGAACTTTTGGATAGGAAAAATATAGTCATTGAAATAAAAAATCAGTGGGTAGATTAGATTTATTAGACACAGACAAATTAGTGGAGTGGCAGATGGATTCGATGTCCACAGAACAACATTTTTAAACCTTTTTTTTTTTGGTGACAGGGCCTCACTCAGTCGCCCAGGATAGAGTGCAGTGGTGTGATCTCAACTGACTGCAGCCTCTGCCTCCTGGTCTCAAGCAGTCCTCCCACCTGGGAGTCCACCTCCCAAGTAGCTGGGACTACAGGTGTATGCCACCACACCTGGCCAAGTTCTATATTTTTTGTAGAGATGAGGTTTTGCCATGTTGCCCAGGCTGGTCTCAAACTCCTAAGCTCAAGCAATCCACCAACCTTGGCCTCCCAAAGTGCTGTGATTACAGGCAAGAACCACTGTGCCCAGCCCATTTTTAAAGTTCTAAAAGAAGAAAAATCTTCCAACATAGACTTATATGCCCAGAGAAAATATCTTTCAAAAACTTAAGTAAAATAAACATTTTTTTGAACACACAAAAACAGAAAAAATTCATCATTCATAGACCTTTACTAAAAGAAATGTTAAAGGAAGTCTTTCAGGGAAAAAGAAAATGATGCCAAAAGAAGCTATGTGTCTACTCAAAGAACAGTTTTAAAAATGGGAACTGAAAAGTTTTTCTTCATATATTATATGAATCTCTTTAAAAGACAAATGACTTTTAAGTTAAAGACAGACTCGCAAGGGGTTAATAATATATGTAAATTAAAATGTGTGACAATAGTACAAAGGCCAGAGAAATGGAAGTATACTATTGTAGGTTCTAGAATACTATACATGAAGAAGTATAATAGCACTTGGAGGAAGACTGTGGTAAATTAAAGATATATACTATTAACCCTAAAATGACTTTTTTTTTTTTTTTTGGAGTCAGAGTCTTGCTCTGTCACCCAGGTGGGAGTGAACTGGCACAAGCAATTGTGGGCACCCCCCAGGTTCAAGCGATTCTCCTGCCTCAGCCTCCCAAGTATCTGAGATTACAGGCACCTGCCACCACACCCAGCTAATATTTGCATTTTTAGTAGAGACAGGGTTTCACCGTGTTGGCCAGGCTGGTCTCGAACTCCTGACCTCAGGCGACCTACCTGCCTTGGCCTCTCAAAGTGCTGGGACAGGTGTGAGCCACCACTCCTGGCCCAAAACAACTATTAAAATAACAAATTGAAGACCAAGGACAGCAGCTGACACCTGTGATCCCAGCACTTTGGGAAGCTGAGGTGGAGGATCCTTTGAGCCCAGGAGTTTGAGACCAGCCTGGGCAACACAGCAAGACCCCATCTCTAAAAAAAAAGAAAAAAGAAAAAAATTACTTAGCCTGTAGTCTTAGCTACTAGGGAGGCTGAGGTGGGAGGATTTCTTCAATCCAGGGGTTCAAAGTTACAGTGAGCTGTGCCTGCACCATTGTACTCTAGCCTGGGTAACAGAGCAAGACCCTGTCTCTAAATAATAAAATAAATAGCAAATCAAAAAATGACAGCTAATAGGCAAACAAAGGAGATAAAGTAGAATCATATAGTAATTCCCAATTAAAAACAAACAAAAAAGCAGACTAAGAGGGAAAAGGGTGTAAAGAACAGGTGGAAAAATATAAAACAACACAATAATAGATTTAAACATAACAATGTCAGTAATCAGATTAAAAATAAATGATCTAAAGGCAATTAAAAGGCAGTTAACGTCAGATTGAGTGAAAGATGAGACCCAAATATAAACTATAAGAAGTGTATTTTATAGAGAAAGACACAAGTAGCTTAAAAGTAAAAGGATGGAAGATTATATACAATGAGAATACTAGTCAAAAGAAAACTGGAGTGTCTTTTTAAATATCAAAGTAGATTTCAGAGCAAAGAACATTACCAGGGATAAAGAAGGTATCATGAGGGCCAGTCCACCAGAAGACCATAACAAGCATCTCATATCATGGTTTTGAGATACGTGACCCAAAAGCTGATGAAACTTTAGGGAGAAATAGATATAAATTATAGTTAGAAATTTTAATACTTTCAATAATTTATTGAAGATATTAATTGATATAATAGTAGGCAGAGAATCAGTAAAGTACAGCAGACTTGAACAAAACAGTCAACACTTGCTCTCATTGACATCTGTAGAACATTCCAACTAAAGTTTGTTTTATTTATACATTATTTTCAAGTACATGGAGAATATTTATCAAGACAGACAATATTCTAGCCCATAAAATAAATCTCAGCAAATTTGGAAGGATTTAAGTCATGCAAAGTATGTTCTCTGATCAAAATGGAATTGAAGTAGGAATCAATAACAGAAAAATCTCTGGGACAGACGCAGTGGTTCATACCTGTTAACCCAATGCTTCTGGAGAGGGGAAGATCACTTTGGGCCAGGAGTTGAAGCCTGGGCAACACAGCAAGACGCTGTTTATATTAAAAAAAAGAAAAAGGCTGGGCGCGGTGGCTCACACCTGTAATCCCAGCACTTTGGGAGGCCGAGGCAGGTGGATCACCAGAGGCTGGGAATTCGAGACCAGCCTGACCAACATGGAAAAATCCCATCTCTACTAAAAATGCACAAAATTAGGCGGGCGTGGTGGCACATGGCCTGTAATCCTAGCTACTACAGGAGGCCGAGGCAGGAGAAATGCATGAACCCCAAAGGCAGAGGTTGTGGTGAGCCAAGATTGCGTCATTGCACTCCAGCCTAGACAACAGAAGCAAAACTCGGTCTCTGAAAAAAAAAAATTGAAAAAAGGCTGGGTGCAGTGACTCACGCCTGTAATCCCAGCACTTTGGGAGGCCAAGGCGGGTAGATCACCTGAGGTCGGGAGTTCAAGACCAGCCCGACCAACACGGAGAAACCCCATCTCTACTAAAAATACAAAATTAGCCGGGCATGGTGGCACATGCCTATAATCCCAGCTAGCTGGGAGGCTGAGACAGGAGAATCGCTTGAACCTGGGAGGCGTAGGTTGCAGTGAGCCGAGATTGCGCCATTGCACTCCAGCCTGAGCAACAAGAGCAACACTCCATCTAAAAAAAAAACGAAAAAAAAAAAAAAGAAAAAAATTAGCTGAGCATGGTGATGCACACCTGTAGTGTTAGCTACTCAGGAGGCAGAGGCTGGAGGATCACTTGAGCCCAGGGCTTCAAGATTGCAGTGAGCTGTCACAGTGCTACCATACTCTACCCTGGGCAACGGAGCAAGACCCTGTCTCTTAAAAAAAAGGAAAGACCAATCTCTGAAAAATCCCAAAATATTTGGAAGCTAAATGACACACTTCTAAATCACTCATGAGTCAAAGAAGAAGTCAGAATAGAAATTGGAAAGTATTTTGAACTGAATAAAAATGAAAACAAGATGGCCGAATGGGAACAGCTCCAGTCTACAGCTCCCAGCGTGAACGACGCAGAAAATGGGTGATTTCTGCATTTCCAACTGAGGTACCAGGTCATCTCACTGGGGCTTGTTGCACAGTGGGTGCAGCCCACGGAGTGTGAGCTGAAGCAGGGCGGGACATCACCTCACCCGGGAAGTGCAAGGGGTTGGGGAATTCCCTTTCCTAGCCACTGGAAGCCATGACAGACAGGACCTGGAAAATGGGGATGCTTCCACCCTAATACTGTGCTTTTCCAATGTTCTTAGCAAACAGCACACCAGGACATTATATCCCATGCCTGGCTCGGAGGGTCCCACACCCACAGAGCCTCACTCACTGCTAGCACAGCAGTCCAAGATCAAACTGCCAGGCGGCAGGGAGGCTGAGGGAGGGGCATCTGCCATTGCTGAGACTTGAGTAGGTAAACAAAGCAGCCGGGAAGCTCAAACTGGGTGGAGTCCACCCTAGCTCAAGGAGGCCTGCCCACCTCTGTAGACTCCACCACTGGGGGCAGGGCATAGCTGAACAAAAGGCAGCAGAAACTTCTGCAGACTTAAACATCCCTGTCTAACAGCTTTGAAGAGAGTAGTGGTTCTCCCAGCATGGAGTTCGAGATCTGAGAACAGACAGACTGCCTCCTCAAGTGGGTCCCTGACCCCTGAGTAGCCTAACTGGGAGACACCTCACAGTAGGGGCCAACTGACACCTCACATGGCTGGTTGCCTCTCTCAGACAAAGCTTTCAGAGGAAGGATCAGGCAGCAACATTTGCCATTCTGCAATATTTGCTGTTCTGCAGCTTCCACTGGTGATACCCAGGCAAACGGGGTCTGGAGTGGACCTCTAGCAAACTCCAACAGACCTGCAGCTGAGGGTCCTGACTGTTAGAAGGAAAACTAACAAACATAAAGGACATCCACACCAAACCCCCATCTCTAGGTCACCATCATCAAAGACCAAAGGTAGATAAAACACCAAAGATGGGAAGAAATCAGAGCAGAAAAGATGAAAATTCCAAAAATCAGAGTGCCTCTTCTCCTCCAAAGGAATGCTGCTCCTCACCAGCAATGGAACAAAGCTGGACAGAGAATGACTTTGACGAGTTAGCAGAAGTAGGCCTCAGAAGATCAGTAATAACAAACTTCTCTGAGCTAAAGGAGGATGTTCGAACCCGTCGCAAAGAAGCTAAAAACTTTGAAAAAAGATTAGATGAATGGCTAACTGGAATAAACAGTGTAGAGAAGACCTCAAATAACCTGATGGAGCTGAAAACCATGGCCCGAGAACTACGTGACACATGCACAAGCTTCAGTAGTTGATTCAAGCAAGTGGAAGAAAAGGGTATCAGTGACTGAAGATCAAATGAATGAAATGAAGTGAAAAGAGAAGCTTAGAGAAAAAAAGAGTAAAAAGAAATGAACAAAGCCTCCAAGAAATGTGGGACTTTGTGAAAAGACCAAATCTACGTCTGATTGGTGTACCTGAAAGTGACAGGAAGAATGGAACCAAGTTGGAAAACACTCTTAAGGATATTATCCAGGAGAACTTCCCTAACCTAGTGAGGCAGGCCAACATTCAAATTCAGGAAATACAGAGAACGCTACAAAGATACTCCTCGAGAAGAGTAACACCAAGACACATAATTGTCAGATTCACCCAAGTTGAAATGAGGGAAAAAATGTTAAGGGCAGCCAGAGAGAAAGGTCGAGTTACCCACAAAGGGAAGCCCATCAGACTAACAGCGGATCTCTTGTCAGAAACTCTACAAGCCAGAAGAGAGTGGGGCCCAGTATTCGACATTCTTAAAGAAAAGAATTTTCAACCCAGAATTTCATATCTAGCCAAACTAAGCTTCATAAGTAAAGGAGAAATAAAATCATTTATAGACAAGCAAATGCTGAGAGATTTTGTCATCACCAGGCCTGCCCTACAAGAGCTCCTGAAGGAAGCGCTAAATATGGCAAGGAACAACTGGTACCAGCCACTGCAAAAAGATGCCAAATGGTAAAGACCATTGATGCTAGGAAGAAACTGCATCAACTAACGAGCAAAATAACCAGCTAACATCATAATGACAGGATCAAATTCACACATAATAATATTAACCTTAAATGTAAATGGGCTAAATGCTCCAATAAAAGACACAGACTGGCAAATTGGATAAAGAGTCAAGACCCATCAATGTGCTGTATTCAGGAGACCCATCTCACGTGTAGACACACATAGGCTCAAAATAAAGGGTTGGAGGAAGATCTACCAATCAAATGGAAAACAAAAAAAAGCAGGGTTTGCAATCCTACTCTCTAATAAAACAGGCTTGAAACCAACAAAGATCAAAAGAGACAAAGAAGGCCATCACATAATAGCAAAGGGATCAATTCAACAAGAAGAGCTAACTATCCTAAATATATACGCACCCGATACAGGAGCACCCAGATTCATAAAGCCAAGTCCGTAGAGACCTACAAAGAGACTTAGACTCCCATACAATAATAATGAGAGACTTTAACACCCTACTGTCAGCATTAGACAGATCAACGAATCAGAAAGTTAACAAGGATATCCAGGACTTGAACTCAGCTCTCCACCAAGCAGACCTAATAGACATCTACAAAACTCTCCACCCCAAATCAACAGAATATATATTCTTCTCAGTACCACATCACACTTGTTCCAAAATTGACCACATAGTTGGAAGTAAAGCACTCCTCAGCAAATGTAAAAAACAGAAACTATAACAAGCTGTCTCTGAGACCACAGTGCAATCAAATTAGAACTCAGGATTAAGAAACTCACGTAAAACCGCACAACTACATGGAAACTGAACAATCTGCTCCTGAGTGACTACTGGGTACATAACGAAATGAAGGCAGAAATAAAGATGTTCTTTAAAACCAATGAGAACAAAGACAAAACATACCAGAATCTCTGGGACACATTTAAAGCAGTGTGTAAAGGAAAATTTACAGCACTAAATGCCCAGAAGAGAAAGCAGGAAAGATCTAAAATCAACACCCTAATATCACAATTAAAAGAACTAGAGAAGCAAGAGCAAACACATTCAAAACCTAGCTGTAGACAAGAAATAACTAAGATCAGAGCAGAACTGAAGGAGACAGAGACACAGAATACCCTTCAAAAAGATCAATGAATCCAGGAGCTGTGTTTTTGAAAAGATCAACAAAATTGATAGACTGCTAGCAAGACTAATAAAGAAGAAAAGAGAGAAGAATCAAATAGACGCAATAAAAATGGTAAAGGGGATATCGTCTCCGATTCCACGGAAATACAAACTACCATCAGGGAATACTATAAACATCTCTATGCAAATAAACTAGAAAATCTAGAAGAAATGAATAAATTCCTGGACACATACACCCTCCCAAGACTAAACCAGGAAGAAGTTGAATCCCTGAATAGACCAATAACAGGTTCTGAAATTGAGGCAATAATTAATAGGCTACCAACCAAAAGAAGTCCAGGACCAGACGGATTCACAGCCGAATTTTACCAGAGATACAAAGAGGAGCTGGTACCATTCCTTCTGAAACTATTCCAATCAATAGAAAAAGAGAGAATCCTCCCTAATTCATTTTATGAGGCCAACATCATCCTGATACCAAAGCCTGGCAGAGACACAGCAAAACAAGAAAATTTTAGACCAGTATCCCTGATGAACATCAATACAAAAATCCTCAATAAAATACTGGCAAACCGAATCCAGCAGCACATCAAAAAACTTACCCACCATGATCAAGGAGGCTTCATCCCTGGTATGCAAGGCTGATTCAACATATGCAAATCAACAAACATAATCCATCATATAAACAGAACCAAAGACAAAAACTACATGATTATCTCAATAGATGTAGAAAAGGCCTTTGTCAAAATTCAACAGCCCTTCATGCTAAAAACTCTCAATAAACTAGGTATTGATGGGACGTATCTCAAAATAATAAGAGCTATTTATGACAAACCCACAGCCAATATCACACTGAATGGGCAAAAACTGGAAGCATTCCCTTAAAAACTGCCACAAGACAGGGATGCCCTCTCTCACCACTCCTATTCAACATAGTGTTGGAAGTTCTGGCCAGGGCAGTCAGGCAAGAGAGAGAAATACTGGGTATTCAATTAGGAAAAGAAGAAGTCAGATTGTCCCTGTTTGCAGATGACATGATTGGATATTTAGAAAACCCCATCATCTCAGCCCAAAATCTCCTTAAGCTGATAAGAAACTTCAGCAAGGTCTCAGGATACAAAATCAATGTGCAAAAATCACAAGCATTCTTATACACCAGTAACAGACAAACAGAGAGCCAAATCATGAATGAACTCCCATTCACAATTGATTCAAAGAGAATAAAATACCTAGGAATCCAACTTAAAAGGGATGTGAAGAACCTCTTCAAGGAGAACTACAAACCACTGCTCAATGAAATAAAAGAGGACACAAACAAATAGAAGAACATTCCATGCTCATGGACAGGAAGAATCAATGTCGTGAAAATGGCCATACTGCCCAAGGTAATTTAAAGATTTAATGCCATCCCCATTAAGCTACCAACGACTTTCTTCACAGAATTGGAAAAAACTACTTTAAAGTTCATGTGGAACCAAAAAAGAGCCCGCATTGCCAAGACAATCCTAAATCAAAAGAACAAAGCTGGAGGCATCACGCTACCTGACTTCAAACTATACTACAAGTCTTCAGTAACCAAAACAGCATGGTACTGGTACCAAAACAGCCCTATAGACCAATGGAACAGAATAGAGCCCTCAGAAATAATACCACACATCTACAACCATCTGGTCTTTGACAAACCTGACAAAAACAAGAAAGGGAGAAAAGATTCCCTATTTAATAAATGGTGCTGGGAAAATTGGCTAGCCATATGTAGAAAGCTGAAACTGGATCCCTTCCTTACACCTTATACAAAAATTAATTCAAGATGGATTAAAGACTTAAATGTTAGACCTAAAACCATAAAAACCCTAGAAGAAAACCTAGGCAATACGATTCAGGCCATAGGCATGGGCAAGGACTTCATGACTAAAACAACAAAAGCAATGGCAACAAAAGCCAAAATTGACAAATGGGATCTAATTAAACTAAAGAGCTTCTGCACAGCAAAAGAAACTATCATCAGAGTGAACAGGCAACCTACAGAATGGGAGAAAACTTTTACAATCTACCCATCTGACAAAGGGCTAATACCCAGAACCTACAAAGACCTTAAACAAATTTACAAGAAAAAATCAAACAACCCCATCAAAAAGTGGGCGGAGGATATGAACAGACACTTCTCAAAAGAAGACATTTATGCAGCCAACAGACACATGAAAAATTGCTCATCGTCACTGGCCATCAGAGAAATGCAAATCAAAACCACAATGAGGTAACACCTCACACCAGTTAGAATGGTGATCATTAAAAAGTCAGGAAACAACAGGTGCTGGAGAGGATGTGGAGAAATAGGAACACTTTTACACTGTTGGTAGGACTGTAAACTAGTTCAACCATTGTGGAAGACAGTGTGGCAATTCCTCAAGGATCTAGAACTAGAAATACCATTTGACCCAGCCATCCCATTACTGGGTATATACCAAAAGGATTATAAATCATCCTGCTATAAAGACACATGCACGTGTATGTTTACTGCGGCACTATTCACAATAGCAAAGACTTGGAACCAACCCAAATGTCCATCAATGATAGACTGAATTAAGAAAATGTGGCACATGTACACTGTGAAATACTATGCAACCATAAAAAGGATGAGTTCATGTCCTTTGTAGGACATGGATGAAGCTGGAAACCATCATTCTGAGCAAACTATCGCAAGACAGAAAACCAAACACCACATGTTCTTACTCATAGGTGGGAACTGAACAATGAGAACACTTGGACACAGGTTGGGGAACATCACACACCCGGACCTGTCATGGGGTGCGGGGAGTGGGGAGCGATAACATTAGGAGAAATACCTAATATAAATGACGAGTTAATGGGTGCAGCACACCAACCTGGCACAAGTATACATATGTAACAAACCTGTACATTGTGCACATATACCCTAGAACTTAAAGTATAATAATATAATAAAATGAAAGCACAATATACCAGAATTTATGGTATGATACCATAGCAGTATTTAAGGAAAAATTTACAGAACTAAACATCTATATTAGAAAACAAGAAAGGCCTCAAATCAATGATTTTGACTTTGACCTTGGAATACCAGAGAAAGAAGAACAAAGGAGACCTAAGCTAAGCAGAACAAAGGAGAGATCAGTAGAAGTTCATGAAATAGAAAACAGAGAAAAGTCAGTGAAATCCAAAAGCTAGTTTTTTGATAAGCTCAATAAAATTTATAAATCTTTAGCCAGAGTTAACAGGGAAAAAAAAAGAGAAAATACAAATTATGAATATCAGGAATGAGTGAGGTGACATTACTACAGAGTCTAGGTATATTTAAAGGATAATAATATTATGAACAACTTTATGCTAGTAAATTTGAAAACAAATTTTAAAAATCTTTGAAAGATACAAATTGTGAAAGATTACTAAAAAAGACATGGATAATCCTAATAGTTCTATATCTACTAATGAAATTGAATTTAATGTATAGTTAAAACCTTCCCACAAAGAAAGCTCTAGGCCCACATGCTTTTACTGATGAATTTTATGAAACATCAAAAGAAGAGGCATTGCAAGCTTTACACAGACACTTTCAGAAGTTGCACAAGTGAAAGAGTTTCCAAGCCATTCTGAGATCAACATTACTTCTTGTTAAAACTAGACCAAAATGATACAAGTAAAGAAAACTATAGGCCATCATTCTTTATGATAATGGGTACAAAAAATCTAAACAAAATTTCAGTGGATGAAATTCAGCAATATATAAAAAAGATAATACATTATGATCAAGTGAAGTTTTTCTCAGTATTACAGTGTTGGATTAACATTCAAAATTTAATTAGTGGTATATGCTTAGAAGAAATGAAAGCAGAGGCTCAAGCAGATATATGTACACCCATGTTCATAGCAGCATTATTTACAATAGCCCAAAGGTGGAGGCAACCTAAATGCCCATCAGCAGATGCATGTATAAACAAGTTTGGTGTATACATGCAGTGGAATATTATTCAGCCTTAGGAAGGAAGTTCTGACACATGCAAATGAACCTTGAAGACAGAGTGAAATAAGCCAGTCAAAAAAAGGACAAGGCCAGGTGTAGTGGCTCACACCTATAATCCGGCACTTTAGGAGGCCAAGGCTGATGGATCACCTGAGGCCAGGAGTTCGAGACCAACCTGGCCAACATGGTGAAGCTTCCTCTCTACTAAAAATACAAAAATTAGCTGGGTGTGGTGGTGTGCGCCTGTCATCCCAGCTACTTGGGAGGCTGAGGCAAGAGAATCGCTTGAACCCGGGAGGTGGAGGTTGCAGTGAGCTGAGATTGTGCCACTGCACTCCAGCCTGGGCGACAGAGCAAGATTCCATGTCAAAAAAAAAAGGAGAAATACTGAAGGATTATAGATGAGGTACTTATTGTAATCAAATTCATAGAGACAGAAAGGAGAATGGTGATTGCCAAGGGCCAGGAGAGGGGGAAATGGCGAGTTAGTGGGTACAAGAGTTTCAGTTTGGGAAGATGAGAAAGTTCTAGAGAGTGAAAGGTGGTGATGGTTACACAACAGTGTGAATGTACTTAATGCCACAGAATGGTATGCTTAAAATGGTTTCAGTTGTAAATTTTTTGTTGTGTATATTTTAATACAATAAAAATATTAAAAGATTACATATGTGGATTACTTAGTGAAGTATCTGAAACATAATTTAATGGTCCAATAAATATTAATTCCTTTCAAAAAAAAAAAAAAAAAAGGAAAGCAGTGTTGACAAGAATGTGGAGAAATTGGAACCCTCTTTTTGTTCTTGTTTTTTGTTTTGTTTTGTTTTTTGATACAGAGTTTCGTTCTTGTCGTCCAGGCTGGAGTGCAGTGGTGTGATCTCGGCTCGCCGCAACCTCTGCCTCCCGGGTTCAAGTGATTCTCCTGCCTCAGCCTCCCAAGTAGCTGGAATTACAGGTGTTCGCCACCGATGCCCGGCTAATTTTTGTATTTTTTAGTAGAGACAGGGTTTCACCATGTTGGCCAGGCTAATCTTGAACTCCTGACCTCAGGTGATCCACCCGTCTCAGCCTCCCAAAGTGCTGGGATTATAGGCGTGAGCCACCGCACCCAGGCCTGGAACCCTCTTAACACTGTTGGTGGGAATGTAAAATGGTGTAGCCACTTTGAAAAACAGTTTGGCAGTTCCTCAAAGAGTTAAATATAAAGTTACCTTGTGACACAACATTTTTACTCCTAGTTAGGTACCCAAGAGAACTGAAAGCATAGTCATGTGTTGCTTAATGACGGTGACACATTCTGAAGAAGTGCATTGCTAGGCGATTTCAATGCTGTGTGAACGTGAGAGAGTGTACTTACACCCCTAGATGGGATTGCCTACTACATGCCTGGGCTAGAGGGTATAACCTGTTGCTCCCTAGGCTTGCACACCTGTACAGCATGTTACTGTTATGAATACCGTAGGCAGTTGTAGCACAATGGTATTTGTTACAATAAACATATCTAAAAATAGAAAAGGTGCAGTAAAAATTTGATGCAAAAGATTTAAAAAATGGTATGGTTTGCCTGGATAGGGCACTTACCATGAATGGAGCTTGGAGAACTGGAAATTGCTCTCGGCGAGTCAGTGAGTGACTAGTGAGTGAATGTGAGGCCTTGGACATTACCGTACACTGCTGCAGACTTCATAAACATTGTACACTTAGGCTACACTACATTTGCTTAAAAATATTATTTCAGTAATAAACCTAGTGAACTCTGTTTTTACTTTATAAACTTTTTAATCTTTTCAACTTTTCAGCTTTTTTGTAATAACAGAGTTTAAAACACAAACACAACTGTACAAAATACTGTTTCTTCATACCTTTATTCTCTAGGTTTTTTGTTTTTTTTAATTTTTAATATTTTGTTTTATTTTTTAAACTTTTTTTTTTTTTGTTAAAAGCTAAGACACAAACACACGCATTAGCCTAGGCCTACTTAGGATCAGGATCATCAGTATCACTGTCTTCCACCTCCACAGCTCGTCCCACTGAAGGTCTTCATGGGGCATAACACCCGTCGAGCTGTCACCTCCTATCACAACAATGCCTTCTTCTAGATACCTCCTGCGGGACCTGCATGAGGCTGCTTTACAGTTAACATTTTAAAAATATATATAAAAAGAAGGAGTACACTCTAAAATACTGATTTTAAAAGTATAGTATTGTAAATACATAAACCAGTAACATGGTCATTGAATATCATTATCAAGTAACATTATTGCAGGTGCTATACTTTTATGTGACTGGCAGCACAATAGGTTTGTTTTCACCAGGATCGCCACAGATAGGTGAGTAATGCATTGTGTTAGAACAGCCACGCCCTTTCAGCTGCATTATACTCTTATGGTGCCACAGTTGACTGAAGCATCGTTATGTGGAGCATGACAGTATTCACACAAAAACTCATACATATCTCTTCATAACAACGTTATTCATAATGGCCAAAAAAATGGAAATAACCTCAGTGTCCATCAGTGATGAATGGATAAACAAAATGTGGTATATATATGCATTGACTTATTTAGCCATTTAGGAATGAAGTACGTGCTACAAAATGGTTGAACCTTGGAAGCTTATGCTAAGAGAAAAAAGCCACACACAAAAGGCCGTGTATTGTATAATTACACTTATATGAAGTGTCAGGAATAGGAGATAATTCATAGAGAAAGGTAATAGATGAGTGTTTTCCAAGGATGAGGGAAGTGGGAGTTGGGGATATACAGTTTCATTTTTAGATGATGGAAATGTTCTGAAAATAGATAATAGTGATGATGCACGACATTGTGAGTAACTAATAACCAGTGAATTATATATTCTAAAATGTTTAAAGTGGTGAATTTTGTGTTATGTGAATTTTACCTCAATACAAAATTTTAAAAATCAATAAATGATCCCAAAACCAAAGACTTTACAAGAAAGAAAACTGCAGACCAATATGTCTCATAAAAAAAAAAAACAAAAAACAAAAACTAGCAAATTGACCTCAACCATATATAGAAAGAATTACACAGCATGACCTAGTGGGATTTATTCCAGATAGGCAAGGCAGGTTCAGCATTCAGAAATCAATGTAATCCATTACGTCAACAGGTTGAAGAAGAAAAATCGTATTATTAATTTAATGTGAAAAAGCATTTGGTAAAATCCAGTTCATTATAAAATATTCTCAGCAAACTAGGACTAGAGGGGAGCTTCTTCAGTAAAGAAATATCTACAGAAATCCTGCAGCTAACATTGTCCTTAATGTTGATAAAAGAGATGCTTTCCCTCTAAGATCAGGATCAAGGCAAGGAAGATGTCCCTCTCACCACTCCTATTCAAACCCACCGGTTTTCTTATGAGTTTCTGAAGCTTAGTGATAAGTTATCTATCTTTGAATTTTTTTTCAATAAAAGAATCTTTTTCACCTTAAACAAAAGTATGTGATTTGAGTTTTGGGATTTTTTTGTTTGTTTTTGTTTTCTGGTAGTCATAGGTAGCCTGACCCTTAGAGAGAGAACCAACTTTGACGTCAGGGAGAATAGGATTTTTATTCTATCTTTGTCATTCGTTGGTTTTCTAGCTTTGAGCAAGCCACTTAACATTTCTAGCCTCTGCCTTCTCTGGCACAGGAAGGCCGCTCAGAGGGCTAAAGCCCCTTATCATCTAGGGCTGCTGTCATCCCCTTGGACTCGAATATGATAGATAGAAGGCTAAAGGCCCCCTCAGTGAAAAGAGGGGTGAGGTGTTAGGGGCCACTTTCTGCTTGAAATAGACTTGAGTATACTTGAACTCATTAGATAGTTCACTTTTTATTCCCTCACTGATAGAACTTGAATTGAACATTTGATGATAGAGACATAAAAAGATCTTCACGAGTTTCTCCAAGAAGACACATCTTTTAGTTAAAGCCTGTGTTTTGATCTTGATGGTGGCTGGTACTCTGAAAGCAGACGTGTGTTGTAGAGACATCACAGTGTCACTGCTTCCCTACTCCCTTAGATTCTCCAAGCTTCAAATACCAGCTCTTAAAACATCAGGCATTTGTTGAATGACTGCCCTGTGGCTGTTCACTCTGGTTCTGACTGTATTGTATGGTAGCAATCCCAAAGGGCCGTCTTGCTAAGGTTGTATTTGTTGTAAAATGATGAAATCATCCACTTTGCAGGGTCATTACAGTGATTAAGCTAGAGAATGTATTTAAGTGCCTGGCACTTGTTAGACATTCAAAAATTGGCAGATGATATTATTGTCAGTAGAGCGGCATTTGTCCATCCATACTGTCTAACTCTGTGTTCATGATCAAAATGTGAAACCAGTGTCTTCTCTGTGACCTCACCACAGTCATGATGAGTGTGTTCATGCCCCATCAGACTGCCAGCTCTTGGGAGCAGGGCCCGGTGAGGTCCAGGTTGCAGGATGTCAGTCTTTGTTCATTCCAGTCAGCTCTGTTCAGTGACTGCAGATGCCCTCCACCTTACTGCCTGGAATATATAATAAGGCAAAAATCCTTCCACCTGTTTTCATTTGGTAACTGAGAAGCTCTAAGACCTCAGTCAAGCTACTCCACCTCATTGTGCCTCACTTTTCCCATGTGTAAAATAGGGAGATGGGTTAGCTGATATGAATAGCCTCTTCTAATTCTGGAGTTGTGTGATGTGATAACTGTGATCATATTGCTCTTGTTTATTACCAACTCTAGAAAATTTGCTCTTATTATTCGTACAAACACACACACACTTTGGCTAAGGGATACTTCACTTTCTTCTGTGTGGTTCTTAGGAATAATTCTATCCTCCTTTCCATGCATTTAATTTCTGAAAGAAAGTGTTCATCTAGAACTTTTGTATGACTTTATGAGACAGACTTCATTAAAAGAAGAACGGTGTGCTCCAGTTTTTTTATAAGTGCACATAAACTGACGGTAGTGATATATATGAACGTCGCTCCTAATGTGTTTTGTGGTCACACTGGATGTGGCTCTCTCCAGTCCAGCAGCCCTAGCTTGTCTGAGGAAGTGGCCCAGGCCCTTTGGTAACAGGAGCTATGTGTGGCAATAATCCTTGTGTTGGCACAAATGGGGCAGACGGGGAACATTGGGAAGAGATGGATAGTTTTATTTTAATCACCAAAAACACTCAGACACACCGTCTACAGGGGAATACCCCCACCCCCGACGAGAACCACTGTTCTACCTTGTCTTTAAAATGGTTCTGCCGTTCAGCTTATTCTGGGGTGGGGAGAAGAAGAGAATGGTGAATCTCTGTGGGCCATGTTCTTCCAACCTCCTTAGGATGCTTTATAGGTTGTTTTCTTTTCTCTTGGTTTTCAGCGCATCAGAGCAGAGTGACGATGATCCTGTTTGTCCTGGAGCTGGAGTGGGTGCTGAGCACAGGACAGGACAAGCAATTTGCCTGGCACTGCTCTGAGAGTGGGCAGCGCCTGGGAGGTTATCGTACCAGTGCCGTGGCCTCAGGCCTGCAGTATCCTTTGCTGGACAAAAATCTCTTAGTGGGAACTTAACTCTGATTCATGAAATTTTGGGATGTGTGCAACTTGAAAGTTTTGTTAATGACTGAATTGTCCAGTGTAGATTACAGTGCTCATAGAATTTCCTAAGGCACAAATCATCAAGAGTTCCCATGTAAGTAGAGTGAAGTGCGATCACTTGACCTGAAATAATAGACTGCTGAGCCATTTGTGAGTCTACTCTAACACAAGATCTGACATCTAGACAGAACACAGTGCAGATTCATGAACCTCAGCTGTCAGAAATAATTATGGTACATGAAGATGAAATCATCACCAAAATGTAATCTTTGCTCTTCGTACAGAAGTAATTTACACATAGATACCAAGGTTGTGAACGTTCCTATTGGTGCCTGGGAAAAGAACCACAGGATTCCTGTTCAGTTTTAAATGGTTATTGCCAGGTTACCAAGCTAGGACCAGAGTGAGTGAGCTGGTATCTACATGGTAATGTTAAAAGCTTTGTTCCAGGAATGGACATTTTCAGGATATGTAGAGTGATATTTTTGTTTCCCAAATTGCCAGGGTCCTCATGCTCATGGTGAATCCTTGCTGATGCTGGGTAATGCTCACATCTGCCCAACTAGGCTCCAGCAAGCACAGTAATGACTAGTGTGTAGCACGTGTGGATGCGGCTGCCACTGTAGGGAGTAAAGGACCCTGGGTTCTTAGTTTTAAAAGCATATGGTCTCTTTATCTTCTGACAAATTAAGAAGTAGGTAGAAACAGGTCACTAGTCAGGGAAAGCAGGAAGAAACAGTAAGTCCTGCTTTCTAATTTCATCTCCATATTTATAAAATGCCTATTCAGTGATTCTCAACATCTGACAAAGTACATTGCTGTTTCTGTGAAACTGTGTGGCATTCAAAGGTATATTTTTGTGTATATATAGGCTAATATCACTCTTATTTTTCTCACTAGAAGAGCAAGGTGAAGAAACTAAGAATGACCATTGTGGAAAGTTGTAAAAGTAGCAAGTTGCAAGGATGATAAGGAGTGGCAGGCAGGATCAGCTCATCTTTGAGAGGGTAGTACTACTGGTTAATAAAAGAAATGCCAAACTTTACTTTCTAAAAGCCAATTCAGATGAGCATAATACACGTAAGTTGAAATACATGAACTTTCTTGCCAATACATAAATGACGTCTTAGTGTTAGAGCTGGAAGGGCACTTAGAGATCACCTAGTCCAACCCTCTGTCTTCGTCCATTTGGGCTGCTATCATAAATTACTGCAAACTGGGTGCCCTTTAAACACCAGAAATTTATTGCTCACAATTCTGGAGGCTGGGAATTCTAAGATCAAGGCACCAGCAGATTCAGTGTCTGGTCAGGGCGCTCGCTTCCTGCTTCATAGACAACATCTTACTGTGTCCTCACATGGTGAAAGGGCAGAGGACCTTTCTGTGGCCTTTTTTTATAAGGGCACTAATCCCATTCAGGAGGATTCATCCCCAAACACCATCACATTGGGAATTAGGTTTTAACATATGAATTTTGGGGAGACATAATCATTCTGTCTTCCTTATCTCTTTCTCTCTGTTTCTCTCTCTCTCTCACACACACACACACACACACACACACACATACTGTAACTGGGTGGTGATGGATGTGTTACTCAATTTGACCATGATTATTACACAGTGTATATGTATATCACGTCATCACATTCAACATTTTGAATATATACAATCTTTGTCAATTAAATACTTTTTTAGAATTCAGCCTATACTACCTTCATTTTACAGATGAGCTGGCTGAAGCCCAGAAAGAGTCCTGTGTCTTATCTGAGGCCACCCAGCTAGTAAGTAGGATAATCTTCACAAGAACCCAGGCCTTCTGCCTTGGACTCCTATTTTTTTCCCATTGTACTGCATTGCTCCTTCAAAAAGGAACTAATGGCATCAATGTAATTTGGTCTTATTCTGGTTTCTGTATCACTTAGCCAAGCCCAGCAAGTATGGAAAAAAATACAGATCTTGCCCTCAGGAAGCTAACTTTTTAAACTATTTGAAAATAAAAAACAAATGGATAGTGTCCAACTTTCCCTGACTGTTGTAGTCTTTGATGTAGGATTACAACCACCACAGCTCCTCCCTCCAGGCATCTCCAGGAGTCATCCTCATTTGGTAACTATTCCCTTTTGCCACATCATGTGGTTTACCAAGCAGAAAGTCGTGTGATTGGGTATGAGAAGCCTGTGTGTGTGAGTCTCTGGTTTCAGTTCCATCCAGCCAGCCTCACTGTTCAGGTGGTGGAGAGGTGCAATACTACAGACAGGCCCTCCCAGAAGATTCCCTGACCTCTGCCAGCTCTGCCTTGCCAACTGTGATTTTGGAGCCATGGTTTCAACCTTTGCTCTTGAGTATTTTTCCATTGCTAAACACTGATGGCATGACGGCTCTGTGCTTTTGCCAGAGGGTCTCAGCCAAGAACCATGTGACTTTTCTAAGGCTGGAAGTTTTTTCTGGGAGCTGGCTGATAGATTAATAGGCAAGCCATACAGTATTAGGGGTTCACATTTAAATTTAGCTTTTAAAAACATTTCCTTCTGAGAACCTCCCACCGCCACCCCTCTCTTCCTTCTTTTTGTCACCCTCCACACTTTCAGGGGTTTTGGTTTCGTCATTGTTTGTTTTAGTGATGAAGGGAGGAGGAAGATCTGATGAATCAACATAAAATATTATGAATAATATCATTAATCCTATTTGTCTTCATAGTAGACAGCTAATGGTTGATAAGAGACCTCCACAGATGAACTCATTCTCTTCTATCACCACCTCAAACAGTCATTCAGCCAAGGCAACAAGTGACAGACTAAATCAGATTGAATTCAGCCTTTATTCCTCTTCTTTCAGGCATCTTAATGGAGAAGTAAATATGCAATGAAAATGACCAAAATTCAAGTAGAAAAATGAAGACAAAGAGACTGGTTCATAAATTGAATTGTCAATTTATGAGTAACCTCAAATTTTTTGATTGTTTTGACTGAAGATCTGAAACTTCAAATATAAATTACCTGTAATAGGAACAACAAGAATGACAATAATAATAGAGAAGGAGAGAAAAGGAAAAGGATAAAGAAAAAAATATCTTAGATATGCAGGCCCTGAAAATATCTTAGATTTTCAGACTTTTACATATTACTTTGTTCACTGTCAAAACAATAATGTGAAGTAAAAACAAAACACCTAATTCTCAGTTTTCACAGTGTAGAAACCAAGGCTCAGGGAGTAGGTGACTTGCTCAAGGTCACATGACTGTTGGCTAGCAGAACCAGGATTAGAATTTGGGGATTATAATTTTTCAGCCAGCCCTCTGCACAACTGGGTACAGCAGAATGGGGTTATTTCCCAAACGCCCCATGGAAGGTAGATGATAATAAATAGAAATATGTTCCTTCCCCACTTCACTTGTTAGTCTTTAAATTTGTGAATACTTTATCCAGCGTCATTTGTCAGTGTCTTGTTATTTGACCATATTTTTATCATATTTTTCATGTTTTCACAAAAATAATTCAAATACTCTATTTTAGGATTTTGTTCATGTCAGAGATATTTCCAAAACTTCACCATGTGTAGTGGAATGTTTCCCACCTAATGTAATCTCTTAGATTTATTTCTGTTCAGGTGAAGAGTTCTGAAAAGCTGTTAAGATTATGTCAGTTTCTTCCTATCATACTTAATGCCAGTCATTCACATCCACTGTTGGTTCTTCTATCCCTTTTTGCTTTCTCTCAATTTTTGCTGGAGTATTTTAAAGCAAATTCTAGACCCTTATATCATTTTATCCTTATATACTTCATTGAAAATATATGGGTTACTTTTTCAGTAATCCCAATGCTATTGTTACATCTAAAAATTAACAATCTTTGATCTCCTTGATATTGTTGAATTTCAGATTTCACTGATTATTTTGAAAATGACTTTTGTGCAGTAGGTTTGTTGGAAATTGGATCTAGACAAGATCCACACATTGCATGTGGTTGTCACATCTTCTAAATCTTTCTTCATCCCGAGCAGTGCCCCCTTCACTTTTTTTAATGCCGCTGCCTCGTTGAAGGTACTGAATCAGTTCTCCTGCACACAGTCCCACATTCTAAATTGATGTCATTTAACTTGCTCCTTTACCTACCTTCCTCGCATATTTTCAGTAAACTGAAAAACTGCCCTATAATCTTGATTTCATTCAGATTCAGCCTTTTAGTGAGAGCATTTGGTTCTCACCAAGCATGCTTCATAGAGCTTCCCATTATAAGGCACATGGCATTGCATTGTCGCCCTTTCAGTTATGCTGAGATTGATCGGCAGTTCAGGTGGTGACAGCCGGATCCCTGCAGCGCTGTCCTCCATACCAGCCTTTTAATGGTTTCATCTGTTGCTGAGCTTTGCCTGAACACTTTTTCGTTAAGGTTGCAAAGTGGTGATTTTCTAATCCTATCATATTTTTCCCATGTATTTGTTGGAATACTTCTAAAGCATAACTTCCCCCCCCCCCTTTCACTAACTAGGGCTATTTGGTTACCCTGAAATACAATTATTATAGGAAAAGCAAGATAAATTCTTATATCTTTCTTTTTAGTCCTTATTTTCAGAGTACAAATTTGGTGCCCTGGTTACCTTTAATAGGAATCTTTTTTTTTTCCTTTTTGAGCACTATTATGAAATCTTACATTGGTTGGTTGTTTTTAAATAATAATATGTTCAGTATATTTCAATAAACTGCCATCTTTTTCTTTTATGTTCAAATTATTCTATCTTTGGCCAGTAACAGCTCCATTAAATGGGCTCCAATGTCTTTTTTAAATTTTTTTTTTTTTGAGATGGAGTTTCACTGTTGTCGTCCAGGCTGGAGTGCAATGGCACGATCTCAGCTCACTGCAACCTCTGCCTCCTGGATTCAAGTGATTCTCCTGCCTCAGCCTCCCAAGTAGCTGGAATTGCAGGCGCTGACCACCACGCCCAGCTAAGTTTTTGTTTTTCTAGGGGAGACGGGGTTTCACTATGTTGGCCAGGCTGATCTTGAACTCCTGACCTCATGATCCGCCCACCTTGGCCTCCCGAAGTGCTGGGATTACAGGCATGAGCCATCGCACCCGGCCCAATTTTTATTTTTTAAAGACTATTTTTTAGAGCAATTTTAGGTTCACAGCAAAATTAAGCAGAAAGTATAGAGATTGCCTATGTGCCTCAGGAGCTCAACATGCATGGCCTCCCCATTACCAATGTCCCCCACTAGAGTAGTACGCTTGTTACAATCAGTGAACCTACACTGGCACGTCATTATCACCCGAAGTCCATAGTTTAGGGTTCACTCTTGGTGTTGTACGTTCTATGGATTTGGACAAATATATAAAGACATGCTACAATTACAGTAGTAATTGTAGCATCATATGGAATAGTTTCACTGCTCTAAATAGCCTCTGTACTCTACCTGTTCATCCCTTACCACCGTGTCTAAAATAAGCCCACTTAGCCTTGGGTAGCTTCCTTGCCTTCTGACTCAACATGTCTCAAGTTCATCTTATACTTTTCCTGTCCCAATCCTGGAATCAGCCATTTTTTTAGTGAGGAACAATATTCAGAGATAGCTGAGAAGTATATATAAATGTGTGTGTATTTTTTAAAAGAGAATAAATCATCAGTTCATACAATATTTCTTATTCAAATTTAACATTATGGGATTTTTACTTTTTGGTTTTTGTACTTGATTCTTTTATCTGAGGCTGAAAATCTTGGCTGTTAAAACACTGGCGTAGTTCCGCATTTGCTTTGTCCTACGTTTTATTTAAATGGTTCCAAAATAATGAGCAATACTAAATAACAGTAAGACTACTGAATGAGATTTTAGATTTCTTTGCAACTCTCTTTGTCCTTAGAATATATTCTACCAGTGATGGAGGTGAGACTTCCCCCTTGTCATAGTTCCCATTTTGGAATCCTGTAATATTTTTACATATTAAAAAATACATAAAATTTTTGCTCAGGCATGGTGGCTCACACCTGTAATCCCAGCAGTTTGGGAGGCCAAGGTGGAAGGATCACTTGAGCCTAGGAGTTTGAGACCAGCCTGGACAACAAAGTGAGACACTGAAACATTGAAAATGTTGTGTTTTAAAGGCACTTGAAATCGTTCTAATTATGTGATTATGTCACCAATTTGATAGTTAGGTTCATTCATTTTACTTTGTTTTCAATTTGGGGGATTTTAAAAATATATATTTGAGATATATATTATGTATATGTATTTTTTTCTTTTTTTTTTTTTTAAGACAGGGTCTCACTGTGTCACCCAAGCTGGAGTGTAGTGGCTTGAACATGGCTAACTGCAGCTTCGACTTCCTGGACTCAAGCGATCCTCCTGTCTCAGCCTCCCGTGTAGCTGGAATCACAGGCATGTGCCACCATGCCCAGCTAATTATTTTAGTTTTTGTAGAGGTGAGGTCTCACTTTGTTGCCCAGGCTGGTCTCGAATTCCTGGGCTCAAGTGATCCTCCCTTCTTGGCCTCCCAAAGTGGCTCCCATGAGCCACTGTGCCTGGCCACAAATTTTATGTACCTTTTAATATGTAAAAATATTACAAAATTCTAAAATAGGAGCTATGACAGGGGAGAAGTCTCATTCCCATCACTGTCCCCTCACCTTGCCACTTTTGTTAGATCTTAATCCTTGTAGTGCTTCCCTTTCTAAATATGAGTGCATACATGCAAATGCACACACATACATACATACACTTTTGTATTTCTCTCCGTTTCTTACACAAAGGTAGTATAGCTTATAAACTCTGATATGCCTTGGCTGCCCCCCACACACACACTTGATAATATATCCTGGTGTTTATGTATACAGATCTCCATTTTTCCCCCAGCTGCATAACATTCTATTGTGTGGATGTAGCATAGTTAATTCAGTTAGTCCCCTGTTGATAGACGTTTGGGTTATTTTCAAACTTTAGCTATTAAAATAACGTGGAGTGACTAGCCTTGGGCATGTGTCATTTTGTATTTTTGCCTGTGTATCTCTGGGTAGAGCTTTAGAAATAGGGTTGCTAGGCTTTGTCAACCAGAGAAACTTGTTAGAGACTCCATGCCTAGGGCTTTTACTGGTCATGTAGGCAGGTCTGCCTGGGACATTCCAAAATTCCAGATTCCCAGAAGGAAAGCAGGTATTCAGTGTAAGCTACAATGTTTGAACAGTTAAGGCACAGTGAACCACTCTTATCAGTTAATGGTGGGAACCTTCCCAAAATCCAGATTCCCAGACACTATGCCAACTTCATAAGCTGGCTTTCAGAGGATCACAGTCAGAGCTGCTGTGTTAACTCTTTTTGCACAGCACCATTTTGATTTATTCTTGAACTACCTATTAATAGCTCCATTCAAATTTTGCCTATTTTTCTATTAGGTTTGGGATCTTTTTCTTCTGGATTGCTCTTTTTATATTAGAGATTTGGGCCCTTTGTGACATAAATTGCAAATATTTTTTTCCAGTTTATCTTTTGGCTTTGATCATAATATTTGTTGTGTTTTTGAGTCATAGCTTTTCCCACTCCAAGGTTACAAAGAAACTTTCCTATCTAAAGCTTATGTTTTCATTTTCTACATTTAGATCCCTAATTCATTTGGAATCTGTCCTGGTATATATTGTGAAATACAGATTCTATTTTCTTTTTCCAAATGGCTATCCAGTTTGTGCCAACATCATTTTTTTAAATTCATCTTTTCCTTATTCATTTGTAAAGCTACCTTCATCAGACATTTACTAAATTTCAATGTGCTTTTGGGTTTATTTCTCAACTTTGTATTCTGTTCTGTTAGGCTGTTTATGCACCAATACCACACTTTTAATTAAAGAACCTTTATAACATTTTTTAATATCTGGTAGGGCTAACCTCCCTATCACATACCATATTGTTCTTATTTTCGGAGTATTCTTGGCTCTTTTTGCTTATTTATTTTTCCATATGAACACTTCTAGCTGTGGAAAACAACATGTGTTGATATTTTTAAAATATATAGATTTATGTTATTAATTTAGGAGCAAGAAGTGACATTTTTAAGTCTTACTGTCCAATAATACAGTATGTCCTTCATTTGGTTAAGTTCACTTTTGTGTCGTTGAGCACTGTCTTCAAGTTTTCCTTAGATGGGATTTGCGTATTTCTTGTTACATTTATGCCCTGTTTGTTCATTGTAAATTCCCCCATTTAATTTTGAAAAACAATCCTTAATGCTTACATGATAGATTTGATGTTGAAACCCGGCATGTGTTTATTGGTGACCACTCAGGCCAAGTAACAATCCTCAAACTGGAGCAAGAAAACTGCACCCTGGTCACAACATTCAGAGGACACACAGGTAGGATTAACAGCAAAATCATCATGTGCTGATGGCACAGTGAGATATTGCCTGCTGCATCTCCTGGTGTTCAGATATGTTTTGAAAGTGGCAAAGTACAATCCATGCTTGTGCAAAGATACACATGATATGCTTAACTGATTTCAAAATGGTTCAGTAAAATACAACGTCAAACATTTTTCTGTATAATCCAAACAAAAGAGAAACCAATCTATTTTGAAAATGTTGATAATTTGGTTCTCTGTCATATTGCACCAGAGAAAGCCAGGGTTGGCATACATTAATGAGGCATTGTTTGAGAGCATGTGGCCTCAGACGGCTCAAACCCCAGAAGGCCAAAAAGACAGCTGCCTTGGTCTGACCTTGCCTTTCCTGGAGTTAGAAGATGGTGTACAAGAAAGATTCCCACTTCCAAGTCAAATGAAAAGACAGATATATTCTTCATGAGTAGCTAGACTTTGTGAAAAGGCTCAAGTTCCTCTCCAACTTTCCTTCCTTCATAACCTTTTCAGGTTAAAACCTAAGGTCCCCTTTATGTTATTGCTCTGCTCAGGGTCATTTAAGCAAGGTAGTATAAAATATTCATGCTTAGCCTTTGAAAGACTTGATAAATGATGATGATTAATTTTTTACTAGTAGTTTTAACATGTACTATTGACTCTAGAACATATCGACCCTAGAAAATGAGTCATTGCCAGTTTTCATGGTTCTTAAAGGGCCTTTCCGTTTTCTACCAGCTACCAACCCATGATTTTGTGTAAAACGAGATAATACTGAGTTTAGATGTCGATAAGAAAAAAAGCAGGGGAAGAGGATATAAAATTGGATAATACCTAGATCATAAGGGGCTTCCTAAAGGGAAAAAATGGAATGCTAGAATAAGAAACATACAGTAAGGAGAAAATTGAATACAAGGAAGAAGACTCATAAAAGATCATCTGAATTATTTATGCCTTTGGGAGGAAGAACACATGGAAATATCCCCTATGGATAGGACCCTGGTCTTCCCTGACTGAATTTCTTTTTTAGCCATTTACACCCTCACCTACACTTTGGCCAAGACTGGGCCTGGGGTTCTGTGGGGGACCCAGAACTGTCCCACCTCAGAAGTCTTAAACTTTTGTGCTTCACGCAGACTTCAGCCTCCTCATCCTCCAATTCCCTACACCCTTTCTTCATTCCACTTACTGTTTCAACTTGTGGCGCATTCCAGCCTGTGGTCCCTCCATTTTTCCAGCTTCTCAGCCCCTGCATCACCTTTCCTCCCAGCGGTGCATCGCTTCACCGACGCCTTCCCAGCATTCTCAGTTCTGTGAATGTAAATATTCTGCCTTCTTGGCAAGCCTGTCTGATTCAGACTAACGCTCCACCTTTTCTTGTTGTGCAGCCAGCTGCTGGGTCTACAGTAGTCACACTGCCTTGAGGTTTAGACCATCATTACCATTGCACACTCAGGATTTCCTGTGTAGACTTATGAAGTTGCCTAATAATCCCTCTCCCTGTCCTCAGTTCGCTCCTTCCAGGCCCCTAAACAGAGACCTTCACCATCCTTCCCAAGCCCCCATCCCCATCTCATTCCTTGCCTCTTCCTTCAAAAGCTATCAGATAGAAGCTTTAAAAAAACAAAAAAAAGTCTTTCTTGCCCACTGTATATCCCCCCGACCCCAACAAACAAACTTTTTCTCTCTCCACTTCTCCTCCTCTCAGTGCAGGAGAGCTTTCTTCCTCTGGCCCATTCTTCTCTTCTCAGTGCAGGAGAGCTGCTTTCCTCTGGCCCCAGGCTATTCGCGGGGTCTCCACACCAAAATGGATTGCCTTAGTCTCTCTTTTGACTATCTCTTCTTAATTTATTAACATGCTTATGTTTTTTGCCTCTGGTAGAAAAACAAACCAACACCCTCTCAATCCCATGTCTTATAGCAAGTTCCTCCTCCTTCTCTTAATAGCAATGCTTTAAAAATTGTGGTAAAATGTATAAAACATAAAATTTACCATTTTAACCATTTTTAAATGTGCTGTTCGTTCACTGACATTAACTACATTCACACTGTTGTGCAATCATCAACACCATCCATCACAGAACCTTTTCCATCTTGTGCAACTGAAACTCTGTTCCCTTGGACATTAACTCCCCATCCTCTCCCCCTACCCTCCCAGTCCCTGGAAACTGTTACTCTGCTTTCTGTTTCTATGAATTTGACTAGTCTAGGCGACTCATAAGAGTGGAATCATGCAGTATTTGTCCTTTTGTGGCTGGTTTATTTCACTCAGCATAATGTCCTCAAGGTTCATCCAAGTTGTAACAAACAACTGTGTTTCTTAGAAGAATATAATTTTCCCAGCTGCTTCGCATTTTTCACTTCCAATTTGCCTTCCAGCTCCCTACAATCTGGTTGGTCGTTATTATGCCACTGAAACTGCTGTCCCTGAGGTGACCAGTGGCCTGCTGGGACACGTAAACCTTGTAAACCTTGTCGTACTTAACTTTTCAGCAGCATTTTATATTGTAGCCATTCCTTCTGGCTGTAACTGCCTTCCTTTGGCTTTTCTTCTGTGATGCTGCTGGCTTTCTCGAGCTCCACTGTGGTCGGTTGTGTCCCCAGGATCTCCCCTGCATCCTCTTCTCTTTATACTCTGTGCTGGCCCTTGTCATCTCAGCCATTCCTCCCAGTCACAGAGTAAAATTGTCATTATCCTCAAATTCTTCACAACCCAGTGAGAGACAAAAACTAAAGCACATTCTAGTACATGGCGGCAGGGGCTGGTGGGAGCGAGCACCTTGCGCTTCTGGGAACACAGAAGGGCAGCCCAGTCGAAGGAGGTGGAGGCAGTTAGGAACGGCCTCCTCAGGAGTCTGCCTGACCTCAGATCTTTGGGGATGAGTAAGTATTGAGTTCATGGAAAACAACTGAGAAGAGCATCTCAGGCAGAGAAAACCAGCGTGTTCAAGGCAAGGAGATGTGCAAGAGCATGGCGCTCTTGAGAACTGCTAGTCACTCTTTTTTGGCAGAAACACTGGGTATGAGGGAGGGAGAGGGGAGGTCAGGGTGGAGGGGCAGCCAGAAAGCAAGAGTCACTTCCCATCACTGAGACCGTGCTGGGCATTATCCTGATGTCACTGAGAGACCATTAAAGAATTTGAAGCAAAGAAGGTAACCTGATTGGATTTTAAAAGGTTGTCTGGCAGTAGAGTGGAATTGGAAAGCTAGCAGGGAACTGTCCCTTGAGAGGGGACTGTGACAGTGGGAAAACAAGGAGTGGGTGGATTCAAGGTAGAATTCAGAGGTGCATTCCGCAGGCCTGGTGATGGACCTGATGGTTCCCAGGTTCGCTTTAGGCAGAGGTGGCTTTCAGCCTGACCTCTTGACTCTTCAGTAATCAGGCACGCACCCACTCACGGTATGGTGGCTGATAGGAGCCCTCTGAGTGTTGTACTGTTGCCTCCAGGTCAGAAAAGGACAGTAGCGGCTTCTAAGCACTCTTGTCAGCCACATGTGGTTCAAGGGTCCCATGTTTTGCAGGCTTGTTCTGATATGAAATATGACCTTGGCATTGTGTCTTATCTTTCCTAAAGAGTTTAAAGCATTTTCACTTTATTTTTATCAAGAAATATATTTGAGAAAAACAGGAAATGGCCCAGGAAGGTCGCTAACTAACAGGAAGGCACATGTAGCAGGTCAGATGGTTACCTTATTATTGTTCCTAAACAGTGGTATCTGCCCATCACGAATGTGGCTGCAATACAGCTCATTCCTGTAAAGCTAGAGTGAGGACCTGTAAGAGAGTCCATGGCGATTTAGACATATTGTTGAGCTCTTCCTCAGTGGTAGGCTCATTCTGGGCCCTGGGAGGTCCCAAACACAGCAAGTCTCAGTTCTGGGAAAGAGATTTTTGTAAGGACAAAATGAACACCCTAAAGTTAATCCAGTTCCATTAAAGGTCAGCTTTGGAGGTCCCATCACTCCAGATCCAAACTCCGAAGCAGACAGGTCTTCAGTATGTGTCCAGAGTCATAGCCCTTCACCCCATCATTCTCTCTCACAGTACAGAAGGTCATACAAAAATGTGGGTTAATGAGGGGATCGACCTAGTAGTCATGCCCAGAGGCCAAAGCATAACATTTTTCTAATCTCTAGGGATTTAGGAAACTAGTTTTATGTTCTTATGCTCCCTCTACTGGTTTTCTTTCTGGAGCTAAATGCCAAATACCATAGTTCTTTGCTATTTCTGCAGAAAGTAGAATGTATTTCTATGAAAAAGTCAAAAACTGACTTAAACAGAGGAGTTGCTTTTGTTTCTCTTGTTTTGTTTTGTTTTTTTGAGACAGAATCTCGCTCTGTCATCCAAGCTGTAGTGCAGTGGCGTGATCTTGGCTCACTGCAACCTCTATCTCCCAGGTTCAAGCAATTCTGCCTCAGCCTCCCGAGTAGCTGGGACTACAGGTGCCCGCCATCATGGCCGGCTAATTTTTGTATTTTTAGTAGAGGCAGGGTTTTACCATGTTGACCAGGCTGGTTTAAACTCCTGACCTCAAATGATCCACCTTCCTCAGCCTCCGAGAGTATTGGGATTACAAGCATGAGCCAACGCACCCGGCCAAAAATCATATTTTGACCATTGGAAATTAATAGTGTTAATACAATCTTTTTTTCTTTTATTTCTAAGAAATTATTTTATTAGCATGAACATATTTGAAACAGGAGGGCTTGAATGTAAATCTGCCAAAGCAAACTAATCAATGAATAATTAAATGCAGGCTTGTTCATGAGCTGTTAGGGGAATCATTGAAGGGAACAGTGTAACTATAACAAAAAAAAACTAAACAAACTAAGAAAGTCACAGTTCAATGTAAAGATGCAAGTTCATATAATTTAGAACTTCAATTTTTGTTTATAGTGGAGACTCGCACAGATCCAGTGTATACAAAGTGCAGATCAAGAGATGTGAATTGTCATCCACAGTCAGTCATCCACTCTCTCTATATATGATGGTGCCAGGATATGTGGGTGAATAAAACAAGCACAATCTTTGCCCTTATCCATCTTCCAGCCAGCATGGAATGCATGCATTAGACCAATAGTTACAGAGAATTCATCCAAACATTATGAGTAGCAGGTGCTGTGGAGCCATGATGCGCGCAGAGGCTTCTTTAGAAGCAGATAACAGAAGGTCCTCTCCTCTTGCAGATAATTAAAGGGAGGCTTCCCAAAGAAGTGTTTTGTTTTTGTTTTTGTTTTTTTGAGACAGAGTCTGGCTTTGTCACCCAGGCTGGAGTGTAGTGGCATGATCTCAGCTCACTGCAACCTCCATCTCTTGGGCTCAAGCAATTTTCCTGCCTCAGTCCCCTGAGTAGCTGGGATTACAGGTGCATGCCACCACACCCATCTAATTTTTTTATTTTTAGTAAAGATGGTGTTTCACCATGTTGGTCAGGCTGGTCTTGAACTCCTGACTTCAGGTGATTCGCCCACCTCAGCCTCCCAAAGTGCTGGGATTACAGGTGTGAGCCAACATGCCCAGCCAGAAGGTGTTTAAAGGAGAAAAAGGAGTTACGTAGGTGGTGGGAATATTCCAGACCCGGTGGGAACATTCCAGACCTGGAACAGCAGCCTAGAGTGGGAAAATGTTAGCAACCACCCAAAGGTAGGTGACCTTACAAGTAGTGGTAGGAGCTTCAGGCATTATTCTCAGGTGGGAAACCAGTGATGAAGTTTAAAGAGAGTAGTGACATGGTTTGCATTTTAAAAAGCCACTGTGGCAGCAGTAGGTGGTAGATTGACTGGGAACAAAATGGATGGAGGGAGACTGTTTAGGAGGCTACTGCTGGAGGCTACTGCTAGAGACCCTCAGAATGCTGACTTTGTTTGGACTAGGGGACAGCAGTGTGTGTGGAGACAAGTGGAAGAGGTTTAAGATCTGTTTGGAGAGCAGGGGTCAGCAGCATTTGGTAACTAGGGTAGCCGTGACTCCCAAGACTTCTGTGTGGACCATGTATTGACTGGTGATGGCATTTCCTGAAACCTGGAGCACTGCTGGGAGAGCCGGTCTGGGAGAGAATAGCACTGTGCTTGAACTGAATGGTCCCTGGGGTGGCAGCAAAGAGACAGCTGGCTGAAGAGTTACGGATCTCAGGAAGAAGGTGTAGTCTAGAGATGGAGGGTATTTAGCTTGACAAAAACCCTTGTCACTTCACCCTAGAGCAAAATGGAGCAATCAAAAGATCAGATATTGTATTCAACAGGCTCTTAGTCTCCTTTAGCCTCATGTTGGCCTGCATATATTACCCTTGAGGGTGTGGTGTGACACTCCCTCTGCTGAGTTACCAGATCACACTCTGGGAAAGACAGACCCAGCAGTTTCCAACCCTGATTTTCTAACACTTCACGTGATCATTCACTTTTGCAAGGTATGTGGTAAAAGTATCAAAAAAATTAGTTCCCTAAGCATTTTGGTAATATATATTAAACTTCTAAAAATATTTATACTTTCAGATTCATTTCTATGTTTGGAATTCTCTTCTAACTAATTGGAAATATGAACAAAGTTGTGTGTGTAAAAATGTTCATCTTGGGAAAATTTATACTTAAAAGTTGAGAAAAATCTAAAAATAGTTTAAATAAGATATATACGTGGGAGATATTAGCCAGCCACTAACAGTGATATTTATGAGAGTATATAATAGTATACATTGTATAATTATGAAAACTTTTATTTTAAAAGTATTTTGGCAATTTTTTATTTTGATAAAATACATATAACCTGAACTTTACCGTTTCAACCTTCTAAGTGTACAGGTAATGCACAAGTCAGTGACATAAAGTACATTCACAGTGTTGTATAGCCATCACCACTATCCATTTCCAGAACTTTTTCATCATCCTTAATAGAAGACCTGTGCCCACTAAAGAATAACTAGAAAACTTTATTTTTAAGAATTTAACCATTTTAATTTAGAAATTATTCTGTAGGTCATATTAGGGAGATCAAAGGAAGGGAGAAGCATAAAATGAAACGCTGAAAGGGACCAGAAAGATGGATTAACTTGAAATGAAGTTAAATGAAATGGAAGAAATGCTTTTTGTCATTTAAAATAGAAACACTGGAAAACCACAAGCATTGAAGCCCTGGGCTCTGCCCCCAGTGTGGGTTGGGGTATGAGGTGGGTGTCTGCACTGCCTGGAATGCAGGCTGGCTGAAGGTGGTTGACTTCCTCTGCTGCCAGAAGTGTTAGGAGAAAGAACTATACAGTTCATCAGGAAGGCCTATGTGCAGAGAGACGCAGGAAAAATTCCCTCAGAAGGGAGAGGCCATTTCCGTCAGCACCTCTCCCCACTGCATCTCTGATCCTTGGTGTCTTGCACAGCCTTCCCACCAGCCCCCATCCCAGGCTGTCCTGGATGCCTCTTGCTTATTGTCCTCCTATTCCTCTCTGTCATTCAGTGCAGCAGATCAGTTGAGTAAACATTTATTGAGCACCTCCTGCATACCAGTCACTGTGTGCTGTGCTGGAATACAAAGATACATAACCCAACTTATAATCCAACCAAGTTCAATATAGTGGGGTCTGTGTAACAATAGAGGTATGCACAGAGACTGGAACCTCACCTGGATTGAAGCTGTTGGGAAGGCTTCCTGGAGGGAGAAAAAGTTACTTGGGTGATAAAAGGCAGGACAGGCATTCCAGACAGGGGAAGCAGTCACATATCCCGTAAGAGAGTGGCTCAACCAAACATAATGTGCATGCTCTTCTTGTTCTCAAAAGTAATCCATCATCTTATTGTTTTTTAGTGGGTAGAGTCTAAGTCTTATTTCATTGTGTCTGAGCCTAGCACAGTTCCTCCACATAGAAGAGGCTCAGTACATGCTTGTTGAACTGATTTGAAATGAATGCTGTGATTTATCATTTATGGGCCAACTTTCAAATGACCTCATTGTTAGGACATTTACGTAGATCAGGCATAGGACCCCAGAGTTATTTACCCCCTACACCATCCTAAACTTCTTCTTGTCTTGCAGCTTTTCCTTCTATCTCTTCCACTCTGGGCCCTGGGAGGGCCTGATGAATATACCCTGACTTGCTTTAACCACATTATCTATTCCCCTTCCTAACTCTCTGTGTTATCAAAAACTCCCCTTCCTAGCCCTGGCCCCTTCTGGCCTGATATAATGTGGCAAAGCTAGAGACTGGTCTTGTTTTTAAGACCTTAATTGATCTCATGATGGCTGGGATAGCATAGAATAAGCTGGTCACTGCCTTAAGGCTGACTCAACAAAGGACATTGTCACAGAGGTTGTATAGATGAGGTCTCCTGTACTGTAATCATAGCTGACATTTGTTGAGTGGTGCTTCCCATGTGCTAGGCATTGTTTTGTGTGCTTATATATATTAACTCATTTAATCTCAACAGCACTGTGGGTTAGGTACTGTTATCATCTCTGTTTTACAGATGAGACTTACGAGGCACATAAACATTAAATAACTTGCCCAAGGTCCTATACCTAATAAAGATAGAGCTGGGATTTAAGACTAGATTCTGGTTCCAGAGCCTATACACTTATAATACCATATCCAAACTTTCTCTTCTATCCCCATAAATCATCCTCATCCCATATTCCCAACAAAGAAGGTAGAGAGCTGGATCTTCATGGTGCAATGTTTTTTGTTTTTCTTTTTTTTTGTTTTGAGATGGGAGTCTCACTCTGTTGTCCAGGCTGGAGTGCAGTGGCGTGGTCTCGGCTTACTGCAACCTCTGCCTCCTGGGTTCAAGCAATTCTTCTGCCTCAGCCTCCCAAGGAGCCGGAACTACAGGCGTGCACCACCACGTCTGGGTAATTTTTGTATTTTTATTAGAGACGGGGTTTTATCATATTGGGCAGGCTGGTGTCAAACTCCTGACCTTGTGATCTGCCTGCCTCAGCCTCCCAAAGTGCTGGGATTACAGGCGTGAGCTACTGCACCCGGCCTCATGGTACAGCGTTCTTAGATGTGTTCTTAGATGTGTAGGTGTATATTGGTCAGGGAAGTCTAAAGGTATCTGTCACCTGGGTCATGGTAAACCCTATTTCAATATTTCCATGTTGATTCTGACAGGATGAACAACCCTTACAATTAAGTCTTTTTAACTGAGTCTAGTAAACCTTTCTAATCATCATTTTTACCAGTGCCCACCATTATTAAATCTGATCATGATGCCTTAAAGAACCTGAGCTACCCATTTCACATGTTATATAGGAGAAATCAAACACTTGCCACTTTTCTCTATCCCCCCGGTTGGAGTGGCTTAGTCAGTCAAGCAAGACCATCTCAGAGATTGTCCTTGACATGGATATTCCATGACCGAAAGACGTGAGCAGTCGAACAGATGAAGGCATCACATTAACAATAGTAGTCAGCCAGGCACATTCTTCCCATGCGCTAGGGACTGTTTTGTGTGCTTATATATTAACCCATTTAGTCTTAACTCATTTAACCTAATTAACCCATTTAATCTAATATTAACCCATTAATAGATGTCATATGCCTGTTTAATCTGCCAAGAACAAAGCCAAGGGCATTTCTTTCATATTCTCACTCCTTCATTCAATCATTTGCCCATTTGTCCGGACTTACTGAGTGCTTGCTGTAGGTAAGCCAGGCAGAATTCTAGGTTTTGGTGATCTCGTGGTGAACAAGCCACAGCTCCAGCCCTCCTAGAGCTTCTGTCCTACTGGGGCAGGAGACAATCAATTTAAAAAAAAAAAAAAAACAATAAGCAGGAGAGTGACACGTGTAGTCAAGGAAGGTGTTTCTGAGGAGGTGACCTTTAAGCAAGAACTTGTGTGAAGTGGAGAAAATGATCTTTATGTTTGCATTCGTCTGCTCCTTCATTCATTCAGCAGACAATACAGTTTAACAGACAACACAGTGAGCGGCCTCACTGTGTCTGGTTGCTGCTGTGGGGAATGTTGGTGGTCGGGGGTGAGGGCTGGGCTGCTTGTGGTGGCTAACCACATATGCACTGGGAGAAGCCACGTTTATTCTTACACGGGCAGGAGTGTATACCAGCAGCATAGGGTGCAGGTTTAGGAAAACGCTAGGAAGCATAATCCAGAATAGCAGAGTCTGGGGTTCCCCCTCCCTTTTTGATCTTAAAAAAAAATCTTACTAAGAAGAGTCATATGACAAATAAGAAAATATTCTCCTGAAACAAATATATGAGAGAAACTTCCCTGAAAGCTCTTAAAGTATAGTACTTCATTAGAACAAATGGATAATCTAAATAAGAAAAATATCAGATTCCAACAAATGAGAAGCTATTTTATGTTCTTTTCAGAATACAGTATTTTTTAGTAATGTAAAAAAATGAGTATTTCTGACATTCTTAAGTATTTGCAGGCTTTGTGCTCATCTTATGTGGAAAAAATTATTGTTGTTCTCAGTACATAAGGGTTTGATTTGCAAAGGGACTACCATAAAAAACCTGTTATAATGTTTTATAGCCATACCACTAGAGTAATCCTAATAACCCACATCCGCACTGCACACTACAGTTTAGAATGGTAGAGTGGTCCTATGTAATTGATCGAATTCTCACCACAACCCTATGAAGTAGGTAATGGCTGGGTTGATGTTATCATTCTTAGTAATAGTCCTAGTGGTCATGGCGTTACCATCATCTGCATTTTACAGTTGAGGAAACTGACATTTAAGAACCTAAGTCGTTTTCCCGGAATCTGTAAATTAAAATTCCCAAAGAGCCAACATAATTTTAAATTCTGATAGTGTGGCCTAATTAAATCTGATGTTCAAGAATAAAAAATTTAATTGAGCATTTGTAAACCCCATTTCCTTCTCATCTGTCATTGTCAGGGGTGGGAGGTAGGCAGCAGTTAAGATAATGTGGTTAATATTTCCAAACAGTGCAGTATTTTCCATTCTTCTTAGAATTATGTCTCCCTTTTGAAGGTCAATTTATTGTCTTTTTTATTTTCTTTTGGTCTTTATAGTAATCGATTTTATGGTACATGAAATGTTGGTGAAAAATGCTTACAGGGTCGGAATTTCCTTGGAGCCAATTTTTTTCTCTTTGGGTACTTATTTGTTTGTTCTTTCCACAAGAATTTATTGTATGCCAGGAACTGCATTCGATCCTGTCTCCACTGCATTCACATTTCTTTGGTGGGCAAGAATCTTACCTTGTGACTGACGTCTGGTTGTGTCTGTCCCCTCAGGTGGGGTGACTGCTCTCTGTTGGGACCCAGTCCAGCGGGTGTTGTTCTCAGGCAGTTCAGATCACTCTGTCATCATGTGGGACATCGGTGGGAGAAAAGGAACAGCCATCGAACTCCAAGGACACAAGTAAGGCTGCTGGTGCTTTCATAAAGACTCTCAGCTGACAACTGGAACAAAGGAATGCAGCTCAGTCTCTATGGCAGGATCTTAGCATGGGAAGGAACATGGCGGGAACACAAATACTGGCCACTTTGATTTATAACTGTGTAAAACTGTGTTTATATACTTATACCCCATTTTATTCCACAGAGCGTCTGAGAGTGCTTACAAAAACCATAAAATAAAGTAACGGCAGTGAATAAATAAAAGGTAAAAATTAGAACTGGGAAGAGTATAGCAGTGAAAATTTGAGTGAGGAAAAAAAGAGCTTAAAAATACAAGCTGTGAAGGCTTAGAAAATTTATATAATTGAGTTCAAATGTGGCTTCAGGCTCCTTGGCAGCATACGGAAAAGAGAAGAGGTAAGATCCTTCACAGTACATTTTGTACTTGACCAAATATTTATTGAGTGCTTGCCTTGATTCATATCAGGCTCTTCTTCCTTAAGGGATAGGTTTTAGGGGGCTGAGAGGAAGTACAGAGAAAGCCTTGCATTTCCTTGGAGCAGTTCTCAAACTTTGCTGGGCACAGAGAATCTCTGAGGAATTTGTGAAAAGATGCCCGGTCCCTGTCTGCTAAGATTCTGGTTGCCATCCAGAGCTGTGTGGATCTGTGCTTTGACAAGCTTCCCAGGCAACTCCCCAGTGGTGACCCTCAGGCCACACCCTGAGACGCCCTGCTGTCCCTGAGGGCAAAGCCTAATCTTTTTGCATAAAAGAATGTTAGATCTGCTTTACAACTCTAGTGCTCATCTGAATTGTTTTTTGCTTGTAAAGCTTTCAAAACGATCTTGAACAACCCTTGACAGCCATAAACAATTGTTTGTAATGCTCCTATGAATTAACCAGTTTTAAGCAACATTAGCTTTTCCTGTAAATCTGCTTAGAAACCCTAGTTTTAAAATATTCTCCTAAATAGTTAAATCTAGTTTGGAATTGTTGGACATAAACTAATTAAATTTTGGAGGACCCATGTGCAAATAACTGTTTTAGTTTTAGAATTTAATGTTAGAGAAATAGCTATTAAGCCCTTCTTTCTCATAGTGGAGAACAGAACAGCTGTCTGGGGTCACTCCTGGCTTATGGGGCCACTCAGACCTTGTCATCAGTTTATTAGAGGAATCATTCCCTTATGTTTATCTTTATGACAAGAGAACACACATCCATGTCCTGTAGAAAGAGTTCACATCATCCATGTAAGAGAAGGAAAAAGGAAACCAGGGCCGGGTGTGGTGGCTCACACCTGTAATCCCAGCACTTTGGGAGGCTGAGGTGGGTGGATCACGAGGTCAAGAGTTCAAGACCAGCCTGGCCAACATGGTGAAACCCTGTCTCTACTAAGAATACAGAAAGTAGCTGGGCGTAGTGGCCCGTGCCTGTAATCTCAGCTACTTGGGAGGCTGAGGCAGGACAATCACTTGAACCCGGGAGGTGGAGGTTGCGGTGTACTGAGATTGCACCATTGCACTCCAGCCTGGGCAACAGAGCAAGACTCCGTCTCAAAAAAAAGAAAAAAAAAAGAAGCAAAGCACAGTTGTGTTTAATAACACTATTATCATCTAATCTGCCACATAATTCCTGCCAACTTAGACTTTCTCAGAGAAGCGAAATGCAGGTTTTGAATGAAGATGACTCATATTTACTGGACTCATTCAGTTTAACTCCTAACTGGTTTATGTGTACACAGTGGTTAATAAAGACTGCAAGCACTCTTGCACGATTTCATGCACCAGATGCTGAACTGCAGCAGTGCTTAACACCAGCGTCACTGTGTGCAAAGGCCCCTTGACCTGAATGGAAAATGTGGGTCTGGGAAACTTACCCCTATAGTTTGTTAAGAAAGGAAAAACTATAAAGTTTAGATAAGTCTCTCAGTTCCAGAAAAACAAAACTTTAACAAACAGGTCTTCCAGTTTCTAAGTACAGACTTGTCCTTTAGAAAATGGATGAACCCTGCTTGGAGTTATGCTGATAGAATCGTGCCCTTAGAACTTGCACAGATAAGCAGGCAGGCTGCTGAGATCAGGAGCCACTAGGCAGAAGTGGCTTTACACAGGATGAAGGGCAGAAGGCCTTTGCCTGGTGCTTTATTTAATTCAAGCTTAGTAATACGTAAAGTAAGCTCTGTGAGGGACTTCTTGTCATCAGATTTTAACCCCGGGGAGTGGTTCTCTGGTGTCACAAAGCCAGGAGAGTAAGCTTCCTCAGCATCAATCAGTATCACTCTGTTAGAGTGGATCTGAATGCCAGGGTGGGGATAGAGAAGCCTCTGGAGCTGCCAGAAGTAGTGAGATGGCATGGAAAGGTGGTTTCGGGATCATCTGGCAGAAAAGGAGACCACTTTCAGGCAGGCAGGAAACAACTTTCGCAGCCACCATTCCTTTACCCTGAAAGCCAGCTGCTGGCATTCAGTGATTCTCGTATTTGAGTAGCACCTAATATTTTGTGAAAGAACTTTCAAAACACACAGACTCCATTTAATCTTGGCAGTAACACTATAAAAGAGAGAGCTCAGATACCATTTTTAGAAGAGAATAGTGAGGTATTCAATATTAATATTCAATATTAAGCTCCAGCTGATAGCTTAGGTCTCTAAACCTTAATTGAGTCCAGCAGGGAGCTGCTTAGCACCTTTGATATATCCAGCCCTCAGTAAGGCACTGGGGATACTAAAGTGAACATTTATTGACTAACACATGGTCCCCAACATGCCCGGTGATGTTTGCTGATGCTTAGGCCTCAAGGCTGCCCTTTGCTTTCCTACAGTTCCTGGTTTTCCTTCCACCCCCGGGGTGACTGATGGTGGCCAGAGTTCCAAATCAGGGACATAACTGGTGAGCCTGGAAACCGGGGAGAGCAGACTGGCCTCCCCAGGATAGGGAGACTACCTTTCGTTGGTATGGAAATGTCCAGCCATTCTGTTGAGGGACAGCTGCACATGTCTTCTGTTCTGAGTTCCACAGCTTCTTACCATCCTTCAGCAACAGAAAATGTGACATTTTTATAACTAGCTCGATTTGGTGTGTAAAAATCCCATAAAGCAGAGAACGCTTTAGCACCAAAGAAAGTGACTGATGACAGTGAAACTGTTTCCAAGTCCAAGGGAAAAAAGCTAAGAAAGTATTCTTTTATACAGTATTATCTGCATTGGAAGCATTCTGGTGTATTTATTCCCTGTAGCAAGTGGATCGTGATTGTGTGCTGTGCTAGCTCTGTGGGAGGAAGGGCAAAAAAAAAAAAAAAAAAAAAAAGGTTCCAGATTCCGGGACCAGTTATGTTTGCAAGCACCAGTTACTAGTTGGATGATTGTTACCGAAACATAAACCTGGACGGTTACTGTCCCATGCCTACCTTGTCATAGCTAGTAACGGTACTTGGTCTTTTTAGATCTCTTTTCAATTCTTACATAATACTGTCATTTCATGACCAACCTCATGCCCATAATTTTTCTTTCTAATAGTGTCTTCCTATCCTTCTAAGACTTGATGGTGATTTAATATAACCTGACTTGAAGCACCAAGTAAAGATCTTTGCTACTCCTCATATTGGAACCCTCCACCAAGACTGGATTCAGCGGCTTATGTGAGGCTAGGTCACAGTCAGGACCCCTGGCACTTCCAGTCTGTGGATTTGCTTTCTCCTTCCAAAATCCAAGCTCTTGATTTCTTTCTTACTGCTCTTACCACGCATGAGAATTTTGTTATAAGAGTTCTCAAAGCCTTTTGGTAAAGAAATAGGCCACTTGTAAATAAATATACATTGAGAGAATTTGTGCTTTTTCCCCTTGTATCGAGTAAATTGCATTGAAAGTTATAAAAGGAGTAGAAGTCTTGCATTCAGCTTCTGGGTTAGGGGCCAGGAGGACAAGGATCAGTACAAATGACAGCTTTCTTTCTGCTCACATCTGTGAGATTGAAGAGCATTTCCCACTGTGGTGCTAGGGAGCTGTTAGGATAGAGGGGAAGAGATGTCTTTTTTATTTTTAACTATTTAGCTAAACACATAATAGATCAAAATACCAGCCATGAGAGTTTTCATAGAAGGGAGAATCTTCTCAAAGACAGAAGGGCTGGAAAATGTGGTCATTAGTGTGCAGGCCTCTGAGTCGGGTCAAACTGTATTTGAACTGGCCCTTCTGCCAATGGCCTGCAGCCTCAGGCAAGGCACTGCACGTCTCTGATCTTCAGTTTTCTCATCTCTAAAATAAGGACAAAATTGGAAGGAAAAACCCTCACAAGGTTGTCAAAAAATATAAATGATGTAATGCATGTAAAATAATCAGCCCAGGAGTACAGGCCTGGTAAATGGCGGTTGTTAAGATTACTCTTGTTAATAAAAATTCCAAGTCAAAAATCTTGCCTTGGGATCTGACTACTGATTCTCTTTGTAGAATTTCCTAAGGAAATATTAACATATATTCATAACTCAGTCAACACATGTTTACTGAGCTCCAGCTACATACCAGACTTTGTGTTAGATACTCAGAACACGAAAGTGAGTTAGGAAATAGCCCTGCCTTTGTGGAGATGTGCTACCAGTATGAATGAAAACAGGCAAAGGTGGCACCGTTCACCAATTTTACTGGAAAGTGGGAGGCCTCAGTGTGGGGGGTTCACTCTTGGTTTGGATGTTAGATGAAGAGATTCTCATAGTTCTCAGGATTAGGAGGTTACCCAGAACAGAGAATGGCATGAACTAAAATACAGTGGGGTTCAGGAAATACAAGTGGACAGAGGATGAGAGCCTAATGTAAACCTCCACCCTGCCACCAAACAGCAGAACATCACTGGTGCTCAAACCAGTGCCCCTAGATGGGGGTCCCTGAGTTCAGGTTTAGCCTGGCAGTGGGCCAAGGATCCCTGAGGAAGCAGATCCCTTTTAGGGTGCTTTGGCTTGGGATGACCCTACATAGTACTGTCTGGGAGACCTCACTCGGGTGGATTGCTCACAGCCTTCTCTGGTCCTTGGAGCTTGGAAGACCTATGCATATAGGAGAGTGAGATCGCTGGTAGTAGAAGCATAATTAGATGCCCACTAAAAAACCTAAACTTTTCATCAAAGAAATGAACAATGCTATACATTTGAGTTCCCCTTACTCTTGAGGGATGAAGAAAGGCTTAAGTTGACTGTTGGGCAGATGTTAGCTTGTGTCTGAGATCTGTTTCTCTAAAAACGTAAGGCCTTCTTTACTCTCTCCCTTAATCATCAGACACAGGACTGGCTTCATGGGCATGTGACCTGTGCAGTCACACAAGGCCCCATTCTTAGAAGGGCCACACACTTGGTTTAATGAGCTGCTGCCACCATCTTGTAATTCTTAATCAAGTTTTTAAAAGGGACTCTGTATTTTCATTTTGCACTAGTCCCTCCAATTATATAGCTGGACCTGACAGACATATGTTGCTGCTAGGACTGGTGAGAAAGGAAATGAGGCCATCCCACTAACTGTAGTATTTATAGATGGCAGATCCTGGTGGTTGTGAAAAGTGGGGGTTTTGTGCACTTGTAAGAGCATTTGCAGTGCAGTACATGGTAACACTCGTCCATGAAATAATGACCAGTTTTGAAATGCTTTCTAGTATAAATGCTACAGTGATGTCAGCTGAAACACAGATGTTAGAAGGTATCTTTTCATTCTTCATAACCCTTAACCTGTAAACCTGGGATGTTTTCTCACCTAGCTTTTAACTGCAAGGTGGTTGTATTTTGAATCCCTAAATCAAGAAGTTTAGAGCAACTTTATTGCCAAACTTGGAATCCAGCATTCATCACTGTGTTTCACTCTTCTATGCTGGAATATTAACAGTACTGGAGTCCCATAAATTATGTATTTGTTGCTGAATGTTGCTGCCAGCTATGAGTGGCAAAGCAGTTCCTTATGTAGCTTATTTTGGTTTTACAAGATCATTGATGTGTATCAAGATGCCTCAACAAATGAAATGTAGTTCAGATCATACAATTACGAGTCTGTGCAACTAGACAGATTTTTCTTGCCCTTGAGTGTCACAGTGGTGGCACTCTATACTTTAAAAAGTGTGAAGTAACAACCAGGAGAGATAGGGAAAACCCAATAGACTTTTTAAAAAATGAATACATGTCAAAGATTTTATATTAGGCATTAATTAATAATTAACTGACTGGCAGAGTAAGAGGTTACAATCAGTCCAAAGGAAAATCCAAAGAGTAGACACATACATAGGCAACAGAGAATGTGAAAATGAATTTGTTAGCAGACGCACAGCTGGCTTCTCCCATGGGCAGGGTGGGGTGTGGGATTAGGTGTGTCTTCACTGGACAAGATTTGTTTGCAAGAATATCAGTATTCTTTATAGAGTTGCAAGCAGATTAGTAAAAATACTAAAAGATGTAGTCCCCTGTAGAATCAGATAGCCCAGAAGAGTGTGCTAGACAACACCTGAAGTTCCGCTAAAAAGATGACCAGTGATCTCTTTTTGCCCATTTCAAGTCTTTCTGAGTTTACCTGATTGTGCTTCCCCCCTCCTCCCCTGTGATCATAATAATCTCAATGATTATCCTTCATCACAAAAAAAAAAAAAAAAAAAAAAGGCTGGTGTCAGGAGGTTAGTCCTGATTATTTATATTGGTAGAGTAAAAGTCTTAATGAACCATATAGGCCACTCATTTGCTTTGCATATCCAGAGCCACACAGCATCCAACAATTTTGTGTTAAGCCCACAAAATTCACTTCTACCTGGAAGTTTTTATAAAGAATCTTGCACTGGACACTGGACTTTTCTTTTCTTTTTTTTTGGAGACAGAGTCTCGCTCTGTCGCCCAGGCTGGAGTGCAGTGGTGTGATCTTGGCTCACTGCCATCTCCACCTCCAGGTTCAAGCCATTCTCCTGCCTCAGCCTCCCAAGTATCTGGGATTACAGGCACGTGCCACCATGCCCAGATAATTTTTGTATTTTCAGTAGAGATGGGGTTTCTTCACATTTACCAGGCTGGTCTTGAACTCCCAAAGTGCTGAGATTACAGGTGTGAGCCACCGCTTGACTAGACTTTTCAGAGCCTCTAAAATTTGCCATACCAAGGCTAGAAAACTAAGCTCAAGAAACTCTACTATATTTCACCTACAGTACTTGCAATTCCTCAAAGTTTCCACCATTTGCTAGGTTCTTGGCCTGGTACCTTCCTTACCAGTTGTAAGGCCAGGACCCTGCAAATCAGATACCAGGCCAGTTTTCCTGGGAAGGCTTTGTAAGTTGGCTCTATGAGTTCTTAAAGTGGCTAGTCATATCTGATTCAGTGAGCATCATTCTCACACGACACTCCAGGTTATACAGTTGATTTGGCCAGTTATATCTTGCCGATAGATTCTCATTGAATCAATGCAAATAACTGTGTTTCCATGAAAATTAAGGAGTCTCTGTAACAGTTTTCTTAAATTCTGGGCAGTCAGTGAGAATTGGGTATCATTTCTTAAATGTTTTGATTTAACTTATAATAACAGAGTTTACGAAATTGTGAGTTAGAGTAGCTTTAAAATAAGAGAAAAGGCATCCTCGTATATCCAGAAAATAGAACGTTAAAACAACATCAACAGTATTCCAGACAAATAACCACAATAGAATTTCCCTGTTCTGTTCTTTCAGTTCTATGAATGAACTGTAATTAATTCTTGCTCTGATGGTTCTTGGTTTAGCAGTTCACATTCATGAAGCCATCTGCATTCAGACTAAAAAGGGTCCAGAAATCCAAGGAAATCCTGACTCAATCCACTGGCACAGCTTAAAAATTATCTAAGCAATGTCAGCTCAGTGGCCTGTGCCAAAGAGTCTGTTCTTTGAAATATCAATATTTTAAAATACCTAGTACAAATAGTTCTTTTCCATGAAACTCTGAGGCTATCCTTTATTGAAGTCACAAACTCTATAGCAGGGCCTTCAGGCAAGGATCAGAATAATACAGAAATTATCTACAGATTATAGAGATTTTGTAATTTAAGGGTTAATTTGCAATTGTGACCAATGGTATCAGAATGAGGGAAAGTAAAATTCCCCATTGGGATATGCTATATAACTATTTCCCAAGAATTGTGATCAGTATTTCCCCGTGAGTAAAAACATATTATAGACAATAATGACATCAGGAAATATCCACAGTCTTCCAATAAAACATATAATTTCTGAAATACTAAGAAAATTTTTTACTTACTGACTTAACCTAGGGCCGGCTGAGCATCTCTTCTGATCTGACAATTATTCCCATTTACTCTTAAAATAGTAACACATCAAACAAATGCAATTATTTATAGCATTTCTTTTTTAAATTTTTTTTCCTTTTTCGGACAAGATCTCGCTCTGTCACCCAGGCTGGAGTGCAGTGGTATGATCACAGCTTGCTGCAGCCTCAACCTTTCAGGCTCAAGTGATCCTCTGATCTCAGCCTCCCTAGTAGCTGGAACTACAGGTGTGTACCACCACATCTGACTATTTTTTTAATTTTCATAGAGACAGGGTCTCACCGTGCTGCCCAGGCTGCTCTCAAATTCCTTGGCTCAAGCAGTCCTTCTGCCTCAGCTTCCCAAAGTGCTGGGATTACAGACATGAGCCACTGCACCTCACCACATTTCTCTTTTTGTAAGACAAGGGAACAAGTCTTGATGATTTTCTAGGACCTCTTTGGGAAATCTTCAGGCATAAAACACATCCTAAAAATTTTATTTTTTCAAAACAGAGGTTCAGTTTGGAAAGGCAAAACCAGGGTTGTATACAGTAAGACATTCTTCTTCAAAGGGTTAACGTGTTTAAGTTCCCTTGTCCTTTGTTCCCTGCTCTCAAGGCCAGACTTCCTTACTCTCTGTGTTCCTTGCCCTGGGAAACAACCTTCCTCTCAGTCTTTATCTATAGAGCCCACATTCCACATCTGCTGCTCCCTCTGTAAATCACCCCTCCCATCGCAACGCCCCCTACCCCCACCACCAAAACTGTTTTCCCACCAGTGTAACCGCATCCCTGCACTTCTCAAGTTAGCCAACCGAATTCAGCTTAGATTGTGCAGTCCAACTCTAGCCAATGGAGACTGGACACAGCAGTAGGAGCCAAGGCGTTAGGGATAAAGCCACTGTTTTCCTTTGTTCGGTGTGCTCTTGTGGTGACCAGACTAACGAGCAGCACCCTTCTGCAGAAGTAAACTTTGCCTTGCTGAGAAATCAACTGTCGGAGTGTTCATTTTATTTGTTACTTCAGGCTTTATTTCTAACAAGAGTTGTCAAGGGAATTTTGAGTGGGGTAAGGTAGGAGCATGGCTGCTTAAGAAGCAATACCTGGTTATCTGTACAATTAAAGCAGTAAAACATTGAAAAATAAGCATAGATGATAACACAATTTTAAATAATTTAAAATTCTTTTCACACGTGAGTACTTCTTGTTCTCTCTCTCTTTTTTTTTTTTCTTAAGAGCATTAATCAAGTCAACATTAAAGTACTGAAAATAATTCTGGTGAGACACAGAATCTCTGCTAGCTAGGCAGATTCCACAGAAGGTAAAGAACATCCTTTCACATTGTAGGCATTAATCAGTAAACTAAGGAAGCAAGCCATCAAAACTGAGGGAACTTAGCCAAAATTGTAATGCATCTTATAGCTTTTTTTTAGACTAAAGTATTATAAGCCAAAGCAAGTCAAACTCACTTTCCAAGTTTTGTCCTTCATTTTTCTCTTTCATATTCCAAAACAAATTGACACTTTAGTATTGCCCTTTTCATCTTCATTCTCTCAAAAGTATACAGTGGAGTTTTCCAGAAACTATAAGAAGTGATATTATGATTATGATAAATACAGAAAGATGATTATCCAGCTCTCCTATTAAGCCAGATATTAGAAAGACTTGCAAAAATATTAAACAATGTCATTTTTCTTATCATAATTTTTTGTTTTGGAAAATGTCTTTTTTTTTTTACAAAATATGTGACATGTTAAAATGAAATGGATTCATCATTGCCGTTTTCAAATGAATTAATGTTTTTAAAATTTCTCAGTTTTATTTCCAAATACAGTAAACATTAATCATTATCACTTATTAAACCAAAGCTCTTTGGTGTCCTCAAATAAGTTTTAAGAGTATAAAGGGATTGTGAGACCAAAAAGTTCAAGAACCACTGCTTTGATACAAAGCTAACCTGTTTTTCTTCGAAAAACAAAAACCATTGTATTTCTTTTTCATTAATGCTCCTGGAATAATCTCAACCACCCATTTAAATTATAATAATTAACCAAAGAAACTAATTTCTATTTCATAAAGAAAACTAGGAGGAGGGAGGATATGGACAAATCATCCCATATAATCATTTTAGCAGACTAGCAAAACTCATGAACACGTATTACTGAAATTTCCATAGTGATGTAAGGCACTTTTACATTCCCTTAAAGTGGCAAAAAATGAACTTATGTATTGACACAACTCAAAGGTATAGCCTCGCTATAGCATAGAAAAATAAGAAGCAAACATATGTAAACTTAATATTATACTTTATACAAAGTCACAGTATTCTAACTTACTTAGACATTATCTAGGTATCCAATGGTTATTGATTAGCTCAGGTTAACATTAGTCCATTTTGTTACCTAAGGATCTTGGAAATTATCTTTAAGTTGATATGCTACAAAATATAATTGCTATTCATATAAAAAAAAGTTTGTCAGAATAATTATTCAATTCAGCTGAACACAATTTATATTTTTAATAATCTTAAACATTATGTATGAGCTCATTTGACCAGCTATCCTGAATAAATTTAGGATAAATAAAAATAAAATGCACACTTGTATTCTGTTCAACACTAATAAATCAGAGAAAGATGTAACATTTTAAAACCTATGTTACTAGTCTCATTTGCCAAATGAAACTTAATTTTATGAACTTGGATTCTTAAAATATTACTGAATTGGCTGGCAGTTTCTGTTAAAAGAATTTTTATGTTTAAGTCTAGCAGGTTCACAATATTAGAGGTTTGATGTTCTGTGATTTTAGGAGGACTCAATTTATAAAAGCACTTGTTTATCTCTATCAGATAATCAGAACAAGTTCTTTTAATTTAAAAGGTATCGTAATCCAGTTTATTGACACCCTCTGGAAATAGGAAAGCATTCCACACACAGCAAGAGGTGAAGGCTTTTCTGGATTATAAACACATAGACAGAGCTTAATAGCTTTAGGTTTTCAACTTCAGCCACAGATCAAGAATAAACAGAGACACAAAAAAATCACCAGTCCAGATATCAAAGAGCTGTTCTCCTTCCCAGTAGAAACAAAATTCTTCATTGATTTGAGCTCAAAATAGACAACCATACAAAAAAAAAAAAAAAAAAAAAAAAACCAAGAAACTATATACCCTGTTCTCTCACCCAACAAAGACAGATCTCTGTAATCCATTGTTAACAATCACTCAGACCATAAAACTAAATTCTCCATCATCTTTGCTGCCAAGAAGGAGTAACTTGTCAGCCCTGTACAAACTAGAAAGAAAAATAAAACAGAATCAGGAGAGAGAGAGTAAAAACTAGAGAAATGGAGACCCTGTGAAATTCAGGTCTGTTACTACTATGGATTCACTCTGGGAGCCAAGAAAAGGCATGGCTGGTCCGAAGCCACTTGTGACGTACACACCTCAGGCAACACAGTTTACCTGGCTGTGTCAGGTAAATCCGGTGGGCATCTCAACGGATGACCTCCAAAACTCTTCAAGGATAATTTTGTAAAAGGGAAAATCATGACTCTTGAACAAATATAAAATGAACATATGCTATAGATTTTAATTACTTAAGGAAGGAGGGAACCAGTAAGAAGTTACAGCCCATTCAACAATCAGCTTTTTTCCTTAAGTGTTGTAACTGACAGATTACCTCTTCCTGGGGCCTGAACATGTCAAGGAGCATTCAGACTTATTTTAAATCCCGGATACTCTTCTGACCTTTAGCATGCTGAAAATTCCATCAGGTTTCTAAGATCTACACTTGGGGCTCAGAGTGAGTGAGCACATTGGCTGACCTTGCCGAGGTTTCTGCTGCGAGGCCTTGCATTTGTTCTCCTAAACTGTCACTAACCCTTGGTTTCTTTCACAGCGACAAAGTCCAGGCCCTGTCCTATGCGCAGCACACGCGACAGCTGATCTCCTGTGGCGGTGATGGTGGGATTGTCGTCTGGAACATGGACGTGGAGAGGCAGGAGGTAGGTGGCACAGCAGGGTGGGGTGGGCCTTGTGGTTCTGGCCCTCTTCCCTTCCTGCTTATTTCTTATTCCTTTATGATTAAACCATGAAATAAGGCATATAACGTCAAAGAATTATAGCATAAAAGGAGTTGTTTGGGTTGAGGTTTTTTTTTTCCCCCCTCACAAGTTGGCATGTAACATTCCTGTGATGGAGATTTTCGTAAGAATTTTGACTGAGACCAAGCTGTTTAAATCTGTTACACCATTCACAGCGAAAGTACAGGTGAGGAAAAGAAATCATCTACTTCCTGGTGATTAGTTCTTTGGTATAAAATGCCCTACAGAAACAGAGGACTCACGTGATTTATGTCATGGAAGAAAATAGTGGCTAAGATGAAGCAAGAATCCTTAGTTTGGTATTAATAGAAATACTAGAAATAATTATTTTGTACTTTGTAAGCCATGTTCTAAATAGTTCCCCAGATATAAATATATCCTTAGTTTTTTAGCACGTATTTACATGTTATCAGAACATTCTTTTTAATGAGCTTTCATTTTAATCTTTGAGCATCTTAACGAATATGTTTCCTGCATATCTCCTTTGACAAGTACTTTGAAGTTAACCATTTTCCCATTACATTAGAATTATTCTGGGTAGACTTTCCCTTTGACAATGCACATTCTTATAATTAATTTCTTGCAGGATACAAGAATTACATAGAAAAGAAACATTTTAAAAAGATAAAAGTCTCCTACCTTCTTTCCATGCCCTCACCCCAGTCTCATTTCAGGAGAGTAGTTGCTATTACCCACAATGTAATGCCTTTTTCAAATGCCAGTAATTATATGCTTAAGAAGATTAAAGCTTTATTTGCTCAGATCTTAAGTCCATGAGAATTCTATTAGTAACCAATCAAAATGATCATTACTGTTAGAAGGTGGGGAATTGCAGAACATTGCTTTTGAAAACTCTACTTGGCACCATTAATACAAAGGCTGGAGATGTTTGCGATGAGCGCCGGTCATGTTAACCACGTTCCCGCATGGCTGGTGATTACGTCCTGGGTTGGGTTCTGCATGGCAGCCTGCTTTGGGTTAGGGACAGTCACACCTGGTCTTTCCTGACTTTCTGGACCCACCTAACCAAACCAGGGGAGGGGAGAAGGACCCGATTCTTTTCCCTTGGCGCATGCAGGCTGGACCCTTTATGGACAGAGGCCAAAGGAGGATAACAGTGTGGTGTCCAGAGATGAAACCAAGTGGTTGATGGGCAGTTCTTTGAGCAACCTTGTTTATGAGCCTCTTGATACACAGATATAGAGGCACCCAATACTATTGACTAATTTAAAATCTTAGTGAGTCAACACTCTAAATAAGCAATGGAGCATTCCTTTTTCTGCAAGTATCATTTTTATAAACATAAATTTCCTGAGATTTTTGTTTTAATCTTAGCCTCTATGGAGCTGCTTCCTAGTTATAAGTGCTGTGTAATGCTCACCTTGGGAGGTCTGCGACATAGAATGAAATCGTCTCTAACCTGAAGTACTGACAGACTTTCCGGAAGAAGAGGCTTGTAGGAGGAAACTTCAGAATTCTATTAAACGGTGTAAATGATGAAATTATAGTTGATATATGCTAGAGCATCAGTGCTGGGTATTTTAGAAGGGATAGAGTCATCATTGGCTAATATTCTCAGTGAAGGATTGATGGAGGAACATTGTGCTGAAGGATCAACAGGGTCTGGATGTGCTCTGAGCAGGAGCACATGGGCTTTGCAGGCCAAGAAACAGCAAGAGTAAGGACAAAGGGAACATGATAGGTTGATGCGGTGCATTAGTGCTCATGAGCAGTTTAGAGCAGCAGTCAGATGAGAGGATGGCAGCTAGCTGAAAGATAAGAGCAGACAATGGAAGACCTTGAGTAGCCGAATGTAGATCGAGCGACATCTCATAGGTTGAACAGGTGCCTTATACAGTTAAGAAAATCCATTTTTGTTTTGTTAACTTTTAGCATTTTTTAAAAGTATATATTGTATATAATATTCTTGGTAGAAAAGTTACAAAGTGCTCATTAGTAAATAGAAAAGATGTCAGTTACTCATACTACCACCACCCAGAAATAGCACTCTGAACATGTTGGCATACATCCTTCCTAACATTTTTCTCTACACATAACACGTGTGTAAGACCTTTTTTTTTTTTTAACAAAAAATAGAGTCACAAACATGCTGATTTTTTTTCCCCTTTATCGGTCCTTAACTCCCAAATTCCTCCTCATGCATACTCACTGTGATGCATATAATGTGTGTCCTGAACACACATGCTTCCTTATAAAAGGTGTGTGTGTGTGTCTGTGTGTTTTAAAGTTTACATAACTCAGCCGGGCGTGGTGGCTCATGCCTGTAATCCCAGCTTTTGGGAGGCTGAGGCAGGTGGATCACTTGAGGTCAGGAGTTCGAGACCAGCCTGGCCAACATGGCGAAACCCTGTTTCTACTAACAATACAAAAAAAAATTAGCCAGGCGTGGTGGCAGACGCCTGTAATCTCAGCTTCTCAGGAGGCTGAGGCAGGAGAATTGCATGAACCTGGGAGACGAAGGTTGCAGTGAGCCAAGATCACACCACTGTACTCCAGCCTGGGCAACACAGCAAGACTGTTTCAAGGAAAAAAAAAAAGTTTACGTAACTGATGTACTGTAAGTCTAGTACTATTTCCAACTTTTGCCATTGAACCCTTTTGAGCTCTCCCATCCTGCTGTTTCTTGTGGTGCTTCTGCACAGGACCCCATCATGTGTACCAGTCACATTTTACTTCTCTGTTTCCCAAACAAAGTGCATGTAGACTGGCACAGACATGACCTTCTTGTATGTGTCCCCTCATAGGCCTGCACTGTGTGAGACTCTCAGGGCCATAAATTGAAGGTATATTCTTGATTTTGCTAAATGCAACCAAACAGCTGTACTCATTTATACTTCTAATGGAGAACAGGGAGTTTTCTGACACCCCACATCCTCACCAGTAGCAATTGTTCCCTCCCTTTCTGGTTTTGCCCTTTTGGAGACAGAGGTAAAATAGTATCTCATTTTTATTTGCATTCTCTGCTTAACAGTAAATTTGAGCCTCTCGTCACATATGTTAGCCATTCAGACTTCCCTGACTGTGAACTGCATGCTCATATCTTTTGTATCTTCTGCCCGTTTCTCAACTGTTTCTTGTGATTTCCATATTGATTTTCCAGGGGTTCTTTGTATACAGTAATTTGCAGGAGTTGTTAGTTACAAACTGTATAAATATCTTCTCCTAGTCTGTCTTAACTCTGTGCTATGATACTGTTTAATAACCTGGGGGTTTTGTTAGTTTATTATATATTGAACATGTTCCATGTCTTTAAATATTTATTTGTTTTTACTACATAATTTTAATGATAATAAGTTGGTATTCGAGAAATTGTTTCACAAACAAACATTAATACTGCCCCCTCCAGCCTCATCCCTCGTTTTCCCCATCTGCGCTCCATCCATCCCCAGGTCTCAGTTGTCTTATTTGTCTGAGAACCTCAGCCTGGGTCAGAAGCTCCTGTGATCCCTCTGCCAAAGCACTCTGTGCTTCTCCCTCTTGGGCCTTCACACACTTATGCTTATGTAAATAATTATTAATCATATTTTCATGATGGTGGAGATTCTTATTCACCACTACGTCCCATCCCCAGGGCCTGCCACAGAATAGACATTCGGTAAATATTTTTTGAATGATTGACTGAGAAATCACACCTCTTATAAACACATCCTGATTGCTCCGTAAGTTTCATCAGGGTCAGTGGTTCCATTGTCCTCACTGCTGGCCACAGTGACCTGTTCTTTGCTTTATTTGACCAGACCCCTGAATGGCTGGACAGTGATTCCTGCCAAAAGTGTGATCAGCCTTTCTTCTGGAACTTCAAGCAAATGTGGGACAGTAAGAAAATTGGTCTAAGACAGGTGAGTGATATGGATGCTTCATCCAAATGTAATTGTGTGGAAATAGCTCAACCATGTGATCTTAGAAGAAATCACACCCCTGGGTGGGAGTTGTGGTGAGGGTAAATTATTATCCTGGAGTCACCTTGTGATTGCACAGTAATTTACTCTGTCTGTCTACCGTAGCTCATTCCTGCTGGATTCAGTTTCTGTAGTGGCTGGTTCCCAGTAAGCAGTTAGGGATGTGATTTTAGAATTCTAGTGGCCTCTGTTGCAATACACCTTACAATTAGAGGTGTCATGCTTAGTTCGTATGGATACCAGACCATGAAATTATATAAATTATATAAATGGTGTTTCTCACTCCTTAATTATTGTACTTCCCTCCTTCTGATTAAGTTTGGTTATTTAGATCTACTTACAATACAGCATTCTCAATCTGAGTCCATGGTTCAGTTTGGTCTTCCCCAAGGAAATAAAATGTTAGGTCACCTAGGCTTATACCATGGCCAAAGTCAGCAGATTGAATCAGGGTTCCTGCATGTTCTCCTTCATCCAGCAGCAGAATCTCCTGAGATGTCAGTTTCTCAGACACCCTGCTGTGAGATCAGCTGGCCCCTGGGTGGTTCCTCTGTAGTTCCTAGTATGATCATTGGAAAGGACCAAGAGTAGGGAAAAGCAAGAGAGTGGGAGGTGTCCCTGTCAGGTGTGTTACCCAACAGTCCTTGTTGAATAAACAGAGCCCCAAAAAAGAACACATCTAGTGTGTTCCCTTTAGTTCTGAGGCACTCTTGTTCAGCATCCTCACCTGGATGCAGTTGATTACACCTCTCTCTGCCAGGAAGGGTGAGGTGCGGGGGCCTCAGGAGCCGAGGGAGCCACGATGAGTATCTCTTTTCTCTCCCTCCTCCAGCACCACTGCCGCAAGTGTGGGAAGGCTGTCTGCGGCAAATGCAGCTCCAAGCGCTCCTCCATCCCCCTGATGGGCTTCGAGTTTGAAGTGAGAGTCTGTGACAGCTGCCACGAGGCCATCACAGATGAAGAGTAAGTTCCTGCAGCCTGAGGACCGCTTCAGGTTAAAGCGAGAGTCTAATCTGAGCCCTGCACTCAGTGCCGCAGCCATCACTAGGGTTGCTCTAGTTTCTGCTGGTTTAGAATATAGTCCATGGCGAGTAGTAAAAGCTCTCCTTTGCCACCAAGAGATTTGTGTTATCCTGTGAGACAGGAGAAGAGAAAATACAGTCAAAGAATTCATCTCTGTGTTCTTTCTAATTTCTAGGTTATGTGCCTTTAAAATAGGTGCTCTCAGAACAAACCCTTCTGTCTGCTCATTTACTTGAGAATTACCCAGGAGTATAAGGGCTCAGGATTCACTTTCTGTCCCAAGCTGGTATATTTACAGGAGTTGAGTGAGTCCATGGGTCCAGAAGGTTTCATTTTCCGGGAAGAGCTAAGTCACTTTACCCAATAGGCAGATATTCCCAGTTGCTCAGCTGGCTGCTGGTCAGACCTGCCCAATAACCCCAGGACATAGGTTACTACCCCTCAGTGTGCTGTGGAGGTGTGGGGGCAAATCTATGTTATCTCTTTAGTGTTGGCTCATTGAAAGCTGCCACCAGATGTAAACACAGTGCTCTACAGCATTTCGCTCATTTTAGTGGCTTACAGGAGGATCTGCGGGTTAGCTTGTCTTCCCAATCCTCCCAGCACCTTGTATTACAGTAAAATCATAAGTAGTCTTATTTATCCATATCAAATATAAAATAAGATGCCCTTGCATAAGTATGCATTTATGTTCACTCATTATTTTCCACTCATCATACATGATGAAATTAGTAAGAGGGTTTTCTCATTGAATTAGAGAGTACAAGAGACCTTAGAGACAGTCTACTTTAATTCTTCATTTTCTAGCTAAAGACATAGACTTTAAGAGTCTAAAGGGCTTACAGTTAAGCCTAAATCTTGTAAAAATTTAAAGTAACCGTTTTTAAGATACTGAAGATCTATCCTGCCGATTTAGCTGTAGAAAAAAAAAAAGAAGAAGAAAAAAATTGTCCTGAGAGCGCCCACTGCAGTGAAGTGGGCCCCTTGAAGCATGATAAGAGCGCTGTCTCCTAGACTGCACCCTGTGCCTTTTCCCACCTCTGTTTCTTCTGCCTCTTCTCTGTGGAAGCACTTGCATTGCCTCTAGAGCACCTAGGCAGTTGACAAGTCTTCTTACTTAAAAAAAAAAAAAAAAAAAAGTATATGTTTAAAATCCAAAAATAATGATGTTTGTTTGTTATTTTGTTTTGCTTGTTATAGCTTTAGAATACTATAGAAAAACCAAGTCTGCAGTCATACCAGTGAAAAAGGAAAAATGAATGGAGGGGGATAGTTCTCCAATTAGAACATTTAGTAATATCATGGGACACTTAGTACTATCTTGGTCCTTTTTTTTTCTTTTAATTAAATGGACTATTTTACTGGCAAGTCCTTCTGAGCTCAAACTTAGCAAAAGCACTATAGTTTTTAAAAGCTCAGGTGGAGATTATCACAGACACCATCAGAGCAACATTCTCCAGAAGGACTTTTAGAAATTTTCATCTCTTTCCCATTTTAAAGACTATAAGAATTCTTGCATTTTTTTTTTAATCATAACTGGTCACTAGGGAATAAAGTCAGATCTGAGGAACATTCCTATCAGTGAAGCAGTTTTAGCCATGAGGCCAAATATTAGAGCCTAGTGTCATCCTAGATCTCTCTCATTCATATGTTACAACCTTTTCTTCTCAGAAGCTTTCTTTGCTCCTTCCAGACGTGCACCCACAGCCACCTTCCATGACAGTAAACATAACATTGTGCATGTGCATTTCGATGCAACCAGAGGATGGTTACTGACTTCTGGAACTGACAAGGTTATTAAGGTAAGATGCCATCTTATTAAGAAGTTTTCTGTCTTTGGCCTCATATAAATATACAGGAACACCAAGAACATGGGAGGCACTGCTCTAAAGGTTATCCTTGGGTGGCCAGCCATGGTGGCATGTGTCTGTAGTCCCAGGTGCTCAGGAGATTGGGAGGGAGGATTGCTTGAGTCCAGGAGCTGAAGGCTACAGTGAGCTTTGATCACATCACTGCACCCTAGCCTGCGAGACAAAGCAAGACCTCATCTCTTAAAAAAACAAAAAAAAAAAAAAAAACAAAAAAAAGTTAACCGTTGAAGGTGAGTGTTTTTGAGAACCTATTACAAATGTGATACATGCATAGCCTCATCCCAGGCACTGGCCCCACACAAAGAAATAAGAGCTCCAGCTTGCAAGGAATAGATCAGTCTACTTGGGACAGAGTAAAAAGACTGTAATAGGTCACATGTGTAGCAGTCAAAACAGTAATACAGATGAGAATTTATAGCGCACTGAGCTCTACCTCCCTGACCCATTCTTGGAGGTCACAGCACGATGAGATAGCTAAAATAACCCACTTTGGAAGCTACCAGATCTCCATGACTTTGAGAGGAAGTTTAAAATAAACTCTGGGGCTGGGTGTGATGGCTCACGCCTATAATCCCAGCACTTTGGGAGGTGAGACTGAGGATTGCTTGACCCTAGGAGTTCAAGACCAGCCTGGCCACCATAGTGAGACCCTGTCTTAACAAAAAATTTAAAAATTAGCCAGACATCATGGGGCCTGCCTGTAGTCCCAGCTACTCGGGAGGCTGAGGTGCAAGAATTACTTGAGTCCAGTAAGTTGAGGCTGTGGTGAGCCTTGATTGTGCCACTGAAGTCCAACCTGGATGACAGAGCAAGACCCTGTCTCAAAATAATTAATTAATTAAAATAAGATAAACTCTGGCAGCCTCAGGTCCTTTATTTTTGAAGATGAGGTATCTTGTAAAATGGTTTGGAAGTTTAAATGGAAAGGACACAGCATGTGCTTAGCGTTCCGTTAATGGATTGAGTTATTTCATGAATTCAATCTATCTGGAGGGTGGGACAGATCTATATTGTCTCTTTCATGTTGGCTCATCGAAAGCTGCCTCAGATGTCAACACAGTGCTCTGCAGCATTTCCCTTTTAGTGACTCACAGGAGGATCTGCAGTGTAGCTTGTCTTCCCAGTCTTCTCAGCCATTACTAGATTGAATCTGCCATTATTCATTAGCTACATCAAAATTTCAAGCTGTCATTGTCATGTTTTTGAGCTTTATTTGAACTTTTTTGATGAAAAAACATTTATAGATTTAGAAATTATGTTAGTATAGTATGTGATTGTTTGTTAAATGAAAAAGTTTCCTTGAAGAATTCAGTTCTAAGGACTGTTATCCTCAACACAATTTAATTTTAGTTCATTCTGTATCTTTTCCTATTTGCAGTTGTGGGATATGACCCCAGTCGTGTCTTGATGACTCTCCCAGGAATCAGAAAGATAGTATTTACTAAGGAAATGGTTGTTTTAATCCAAATCATTACCAGAGTGGTAAAGCAGACATGTGAGAAGTAAGAAAGAAACTAAAGACCCTGGATGAATTTGCAGATGACCCATGCGCACAGTGGGGACCTGGCGAGTGACACCTTGCAAGGGGACTCTTCCAACTTGTTCATACAATATAAAAGAAGCTATTTTTTTAACAAATGGTTTATACAGTCTGGCTGTGCTGCATTGTTTTGAGTATACTGAAAAATCTGTGTGGGGTGTTTAATTTTATACTTTCCACACCCCATTTTATGTGTTGCTTTGTGCATCAGAGAAATAAGGGAAGTATCCACTCAGAGTATTTTGGTCATTATAGTTTCTGTGTTTTCTTTACTTCAACATGTGTCACGTGGCCAGCGGCTTTTTGTTCTCTTCCCTCTGCACCTACCTGCACCTCTCTGCCTTTCCTGGAAGGGATGTATTTACATTATTTATTCCCAGTGTTTCTGCTTTCATGTCCTCCTCAGTGGAGAGATTTGGAAACTCATCATGTGGATTCACCAGCCAGCTGCTGGAATCGCCTGAAGAGCGATTTGTTTGCAGTGTCTGCCTCATTCATGTTCTTATTGCGTAGAAAAGACTGTTTCTGCCTCAGTTGCCTCTGTCTTTCCCACATTAAAAAAAAAAAAAAATGCTGTGAGAAAGCTGCTCCCAACCACGGTTATCACAGAAGTAGATTATTGTAACTCAGAGCTTCAACGATTAGTGCCTGATCATTTAGAATTCAGTTGGAGCCTCCCAAGCCTCATGTTTTAGCTTTTTTGACACAGCTCTCCCTCACTCATAACGATGAAAACAAACGACACACACACACACACAATCCTACATCAGCGGCCCTCAACCTTGTTGGCAGCAGGGACCGGTTTCAAAATGAAACTGTTCCACCTCAGATCAGCAGGCACTAGCTTCTCACAAGGAGCATGCAACCTAGATCCCTCGCATGCGCCGTTCACAATAGGGTTCGTGCTCTATGAGAATCTAACGCCACCGCTGATCTGATGGGAGGCGGAGCCCAGGCAGTAGAGCTTGCTTGCCCGCTGCTCACTTCTGATGGGTGCCCCCCATTCCTCACAGGCTGTGGACGAGTACCCACCTGCAGCCCAGGGTTGGGGATCCCCACCATACATGCTCTGAAAATAAGTGTCTTTAAATTGTGTGTTTCTGTGTGACATCATCTCGGAACTTGAACATGTTCATTACCGCAGGATTGTCATCCTGCTGTATTCCTCACCCTCTGTATTCTATCCCTTTAAAAACTAGATATTTAAACATTTTATCTTAATGTATTTCATCAGAACACTTTGCACACTTTCCCTTTAAAAACTAGATATTTAAACATTTTATCTTAATGTGTTTCATCAGAACACTTTGCACACTTTCTTACTAAAACGGTATGTGGTTGATCCAAGACAGAATGGTACCTACCGTGCAGGCTGTGTTCCTGTGGGAATGGAAAAGAGGACTTTAGAAAGCGAACCTGAAGAACTCTTATTTCTAAGGGAATCCAATCAAGCTTGAGAGAAAATGAAATATTCTTGTGTGTAGTGACTCAACTCAGGATACTGAAGTCCCTTTTAAACATCTTATTTTCCCCTGTAAAAATAGAATAAAAATTAATGGCAAGCCTGCGCCAGGTGCCTGCCCCTCTTAAGCACTTTACACGCACAGTTCATTCAACCTCACATGTCGGGAGCATCAGGGAGCTCACCAGTCTCTTGAGGATCACAGGCCAATTGCTTGTCCTTCCCGACGCAAGCCCCACCCCACAGTGTCTTGCTCTCTTCTGATTCTACAGGGTTTTTTGGTGGTAATACATATGGGAGTGAAATCGAAATCCTCCCTATTATTTTCCCTCTTTTCCTGGAAAGCCGGTTTTTGCCCTCACAATCATTCATTACTTCTCTAACTAGGGGGAAGTACTACAAGCCATCCTCGGGTACTGCCCCTATGTGTGCTTCCCGGGGGTGGGGCCTTGCTAGAGGTGATTCTGCTGCCCTAGCATTGGGAAGCAGGACCAGTGCATGTGTCCCACGCAGCCACGGTACCTGGAAGCTGTCATCTGAGCCATCAGACCAGGGCAGCCCACGTGACTGGAGCTCTGAAGAGGCACGCATGCCCTGCACAGGCTATTAGCACTCGTCGCTTCGCTGCCCTGCTCCACACTAGCCTTGCTTGCATCAGTCAAAACTGTTAGAACTACTTGGAGTCTTTTCTGCATGATTGCTCTGTGAGAGAGCTTTAACAAGGGAATTAACTTTAAAATATTCAAATATCTATTTTGTAGTTTATTACTAGAACCTGCAGCCACTTACTAAGTTGTATGTAATAGAGGACTGTGTGTTGGAAATGAGTAATAGACATGAGTCTCTCCATTTTCCCTTCCTAAACTTCGAGCTTGGCCTGCCTACAGAGAGAGGAAGACAGTATTAGGGCAGCAAAGGCCCAGGCGCCCAGCAAGCTGTGTGGGTTCTGAGATGGGTCTAGATGCATTCAGACCTCATTCCGGAAGCAGAGTGTCCCTGTCAGATCACATATGTCCTCTATAGTCGCTCTGGCCTGTGGCCTTGCATGCCACTCTACTGTCTTCCTCCCAGCCCACAGAGCCACTAGAGGCTGAAGCCACTTCACATCTCACTGGTGTTGAGAATCATGATCAGAAAACCACAGATATGTCAAGGTATCCATTGCTCTTTTCTCTCTTCTGTATGGGTGCTTGAATTTGATGAAATGTGTTTAGCAAACCAACTGTTTGTTTGTAATACTGTGAATTCTTGAGTTTTGCATTAAGTGTCTCCCCCATTTTTGTAATTTGTAGAGAAAAATGTGCTGGTGTTGGGTGTCTTCCAAGCATTTTAGGGAATGGAGGCGCCATGCCTTAGGAGTGAAAGCTGGCGCCAGCACTTGGCTTTTGTTCTGTCTAGGTGAACTCTCATAATTCTTGCTTTACCCTGTTGGATTTGCACTTTACATATGTTTTTGCTCTATTGTTTAAACATATAGCAGCTCTTGCAAATAATGCCTAACTTGCCTGCGTTGAGAAGGTGGCAGATCTACACATATCATACGTAGAGTTGTTCTCTAGCTGGTGGGACAAAACCAACCACATGCTCTTGGTTCCTCCAAACGAATGACATTACTTGACATTACTGCCTGAGTGTGTCTTCACAATAGCAAAATGGTTTGAGATTAAACATTTGGAAACTTACGTCATTTTGTATGAGGTCAATCCACCATAACGTGTTTCTCATTTGATTATTGTAATTATTCCAGAAATCATAAAGTCACAAAACTGGAAGGCATCTTCAGAGATCTAGAGTGTTCCAAGCAGAAAACACATTAGTTACATGGGGCAGTTAGATATGACTGAGATGTAAACAAGAGAATCTAAAAGAATGTTCAAGGAGTAGCTGTTCTTGAACATTACTTAGTAATGGCATGAGTGGGAGGAGAGACTTTCAACACCTTGAGACAGGGCGCTCTCTGGAACCAGCTTTGTTCCTCTTATCAGAAGCATATATGACACTTTTTTTGGCTACAGCCCTGTGGTGGGGGAGGTAATTATTGCCTTCATCCACATAAATTCCTTCCTATACATTCCCCTCAAACCACCCCAGAGGCAAAACTGAAATGGAAATCCAGGGGCACTTAAAATTCACCCTACCCCATTTGGCTGTGATTCCCAGGCTTGCAGCACTGCCCTTATGGAATACCACATTTTCATCTTCTGAGATTCATTTTATAAACGTATAGGCCAGGTGCCATGGCTCACACCTATAATCAACACTTTGGGAGGACAAGGCAGGAGGATCGCTGAGCCCAAGAGTTCAAGACCAGCCTGGGCAACACAGCAAGACCTGTCGCTACCAAAAATGTAAAACTTCCTTGGGTCTGGTGGCACACACCTGTATTCCCAGCTACTCAGGAAGCTGAGGCAGGAAGATCACTGGAGCCCAGGAATTCAAGGATGCAGTGAGCTATGATTGCACTACTGCAGTCTAGCCTGGGCAGCAGAGCAAGGCCCTGAATAAATAAAGTATAATTTATTTTTGACTGAGAGTAATCACTTCTTAAGGCCCAAATTTTTGTTTTTAAACAAAAGGATAGCTCTAAGCGTGGGTCACAGCTACTGGACACAAATATTCACTACATGAGATTCTTTTGGTTATGGCTGTTCATAGAATTTTAATTCTATGTAAGTGTTCTTGTTCACTAAGATACTTCGAAGTGAAAGAAAGCGTTTTACCAATACATTCTTATTTTTTCTCCTTTAAAATACTACTGAATTTTTCCTGGTATGAAGACAGATACTTATTAACTGGATTGGAAAACACAGAAATTAAGCTCATGTTGAACACTGAGTTCTCTAGATGATCCCTGAGATTTGAATTTTCACGTCAACCGTGTTGAGCGCTCACCAGCCACCAGGCTTTAGGCACTGGCGGTGCAACCTGTCTGAGGCCCATTCTCAGGCTGGGCAGCGGTCACACAGTGAGTCAATGCGTCTTTTCAGTGCAATGTGGTCATAATAGAGGCATGCAGGGTGCCACTACCCCAGCAGGTGTGGCAGGAGGGGCTTCACAGAGGAAAGGACTTTGAGCTCAGTGTTAAAAGGATGAGGAGTGAGTCATAAGGGGGAAAAATGGAAATGACTTTCCAGGCTTCAGAAACAGCATAAACAAAGGCCTGAGAGCTGGAGTCAGTGTGGTGTGTCCAGGGATCACAAGTGGGCTGGAGCTGCCGGAGAACAGCCAAGTAGCTCAGCTGCGTCCCGGAACTGAGCTTGTTGCTATCAGATGCTGTTGCTCCCTGGCCTCAGAGGAAAGCAGCACACGGCTCACTGCGAGGGGTTTCCCCAGAGGCTCCTCCTGCAGCCAACGCTACTATTAGTTTATATTATAATAGTATCAGTTTCTTTTTCTTTGGAAATCCCTAGAACTGTTATCTGGAAGTGACCCAGGGTAACTAATTCTGGATCTTTGGGTGCACAGCCTCTCACTGGAGTCTGGGAGGAGGAGGTGGAGACTATTAGTGCACGGCCTGCTACCAGGAAGGACTCACAGACTAACACCAAAGGTATGCTGGGCTCAGCTGCTCCACTTTGGAAAAGGAAAGCAAGCCCTGGTCCTGCGGCAGGAGGGATTGTTCTAGTCAAGTGTGGCATTGCACAGATAGGCGGGGCCAAGTGTTTGGGTGCAGACGCAGGCAGCTGCTGCCCTCCACTTTCTGCTCTTGCAAGTCACAGATGATTCCAGTACAGTGTGGGAGATCCTCCTTACAGGGGCACTTGCAAGGGGAAGGCAGAGTTTTGTCAATTCAGGTACAGGTCTGTCTGGGAGACCTGGCCCTGTGGAGGCAGGAACACCACGCAGGGGGGTGGCAGCGCCTGTCTTTGCTATCACATCATTTGCCTTTTCCTTGTAGGACCCAAAGATCTATGTCCAAAACTGAGTCCAGAAACATCTATGTTCCTGTTTAAACTTTAGCTCAGCTTCTTAACCAAGAATCACATGTCAGCCCTCCAGGGTTGTGGTTTGGATTTTTGCCTTTAAACATTATCTCCTTTCCACCAAGAAGCCTACTTAGGTTTAGCACATGAAAGCAGTGTCTATACATTAGACCAGTCTCAAATTGGAATGGGATATCTTCCTTGCACGTCCCATACCAGGGAATTTTTTTTAACAAAGTGTAGAGCCTTTGCCAGAGATGTTGAAAGGGAGATTAAAGGCTTGAGTGAGGGATGAATTTGATCATCATTCTTAAGGTCCCTTCCAATCCTGTGATTCTACGATTCCACGAGTCTCGTTTATTATTGGGCGTGCCTAACCCATCACCAGTGAGCTGCCCACATGTTGCTGGCTTCCCTTGGATAAAGGAGGGTCTATCACCACATGCCTTTGTTGTCTTCCATCATATCAAGTGAGCTGCTTTCTGGACTTTTTCCATCTACAGCCTACTAGGTTTGGTTTTGGGAAAAGATGGTAAAGTTTCTTTTCATGAAGTTGTAGGGGAAAAAATGTTTTTTAAGATGGTAAGGGTGGAAATTAATCATGGTACCATCTCATTAAAAATAGATACCTCAAAATATTTACCTTTTCCAGTCAGGAAGAGTATCTGACTTTCTTGGAAGTGTCAGGAATTACAGGTTGGCTGAAAACTTAGATTGAGAATCTGACCTTGATACTTATGACTCTTTTTTCTCGGGGACGCATGAAAAGGTGAGCTGTCACTCACAAAAAAGGGAAAATGCTTTGAAAAATATGTTTCACATATACACTCTCTTTTATCATTTTAGTGGATGGCAGCCTTACATCAGTAGTATATGCCAGTATGACGTATGGACCAAAACACTAGTGTCACTTGAAACCATTGTACTCTTATGGATTTGTGTCTTATACCATTTGCCTTGCTTTTTACATGACTTTGTTTTTCAAGGTACTGTCATTTTGCAAAAGGAAATCTTTACATGAAATGTACAAAAACTGTTACTAACTGGACAACAGGGAAGGTGCTGGCCCCACATTAGTGCCTGCCTACCACTCTACTTCTAACCAGGGACACGGATCTTCCATTCTCTACATCCACCGGACTGCAGCCCACATCTGGACCTGGCTGCAGTGGGCATGTTACCGTACGGATATCTTTTTCTTTCTTTTTCTGAAGTGAGGAGATTATTCGGGGGGTCAGGCTGAGAATGTAATAAGCCTGACGTTGGAACAGATTTCTCCCGTATGGTCTAGCTGGACCCCTCCGGCATTTGCCACGCTCCCTGCCAGTCCTGACATTGACTTCCTGAATGTGATTAGGTGGTAATGAGCAAGAATTTCCTAGGATGTTGAAATGTCTGTATCCAGGCCTCCATTCAAATGCTGCTGAATATTGTGAATGTTTTTTACTCCGCTCACTTTCCCACTGTGCTTCCCTCTAACCAAAATATACGTGTATACATTACCAATGTACAACTCTCAATGCAGAGTTGCCTCCATGGTTTAAAATAAATCTCTGTGAAAACCTTTCTGCAGCTGTGGTCCCATCACTGTTACATGTGGCCACACACACGCACCCGGACAGCCTTGCTGTGCTGTTTAGCCCTGTGGGTTCTGTCCAGTTGGTGGGAGGGGGAGGTTCCAGACCACTCCACCTGCTGTCTAAATGCCAGGGAGAGCTGCTGTTTGGAGGTGACGATGAGCCCCATTCACCACAGTCTAAGTGCAGCACACTCACTCAGGCCATGGAGCTCTTTTTCTTTGTCATGTAAGTCAGCTTTTTCCTGTGTTTAGTAAACTTTCCAAATGAGGAGAAATGACTTCGGGGCAAACACTGCCAGGGAAAGCCTCTTTTAAAACTTGTGAGGTTCATTTTATGGAGAAGAAAAATAGGTGCAAAGGCACCGACTGACCTGCATGCTATGGAATCACCGTTGAAGGAGTGGCTGGGCTGCCCCGTCCCGGGGTTCACCCAGCACAGCCTCGCCCACACCCAGCATTGCTGAGGCCCCTCATCCTGCAGAAAAGGAGGCATGCAGTTAAATGGAGCTGGTGCTTGCTTGATAGCGCCTCCTTTTGTCAGAAAGATGTTTCAGGCTGGCACACCCAGAAAAATCCCTTCCTTGTGGCCCTTGGCTGATGAGCCTTGGATCAGTGTCTCAAGGACCACTGGGAAGCTGCAGCCGTCTGGTTTTCCTCTGCTGTGGGGGATGAGTTACGGTGATTCCACCACGGACACGAAGAATGTATATAGATGTATTCTAAATCTGCTCATTGGTTTTATTACAACTTTTCCTGGTGTCACTAAGAGGTAAAATGGTGTAAATGAGAGGTTTCATCAAAGTGTAGTACCAGAATGCCACATGCATTACTGAAGCCACTCTTAAGCAAATGTAAACTAGGCCTCATTCAATTGTTTATGTAAATATGCAGCGTCCCTTGGTTACGTTGTGCTCCTGGGACCATCCACAGCAAAGGCAGTGTCCAGCCCTCTCCTGGGGCCAGCAGCAGCCTCTGACACTGGAGGAGCTGAGAAAGGGAGGGAAAGTGGAGTCCACAGCGGGGCATTCCTGCCGCCTCCAACCCTGGGTTCCCTCAGACTGGCAATGGTGGTTCATCTCAAACTTCGAATTCTTTAGAAAACCACATTCTCGAATAAATGAGAGACTTAAGAAAAGAACCTGCTGCAGGAGTCAAGGTCAGCCTGATCACAGCCCCGGCAGTATTTATTTTGAAATAAAAGTTCCCAGCCCTTGTAGGCCCCTCACTGTAAGGCACAACGTCTTCGAGGGGAAGTTGAAGTGGGGTCTTGTTCACTGGCCCCTAGACCACACCTGGTATTTTCTAAGGCAATTCTGGTACCACGCTGTGCCTCGGTTGGTCTATTTAAATGTCTCAGCTGCTCTAGGATTTCAATGAGTTTCTCCTCTTTGGCCGGTGAGGAGGACGTTCTAGTGAGAGACAAGTGTGTAGAAACTGGCTTCTGATCTAAAAGTGAGAGGGAACAGCAGAGAGGTGTGAGCTGCCGCAGCATGGCTGGGTCTGTGTCCCTGTGCTGCTCAGGCCTTGAACTGATGCCTGCTGGGGTAGTGGCGCCCCATGGATGTTAGACCCCATCCCTGCCTTCAAAGGTCCCTCCCACACGGATTAGGCAGCATGGATTGATACGTAAAGTGCAGTTTGGTAACTGGGAGGCTGCAGCCAGGGCTGGACGGGAGACCACATTTGGGTGATCAGCGGGAAGGGGCACGGCCATCCTCCTGGATATCCCAGGGGTCACCAGCGCTTCAGAATTCCTCAAGCAAGGGTGGTTCTCATCAAGAACAGAGGAAAGAGAAGCAGAGCAAAGAGCCTGGCTTCTACCCAAGGTAAAGTGCTGTCTTTGGATGGCATCCGCTCACACGCCTGCCCCCTTAGGCGCCCATTGGGAAGAGACGTGAACAGATCACTGCTTCCAAAACCAGAAAAACAGAGTCCGTCACTCCCTGTGCAGTGCAGAGAAGCAGAGTCCGTTACTCCCTTTGCAGTGCCGCTTTGAATAGCGCCCCTCCCAGGCCTCAGGAAACTGCAGAGAAAATCTCCCATTCCCAAGGTAGGAACTGCCGCTCCCCTGTTCCCATGGGACCTTGATGACAGGGTCATCACAAGTCTTCAAAGAAGCTACCAACCCGGGGTGAAGCACTTCCCAGACTAACCTCAGCAGGCAAAGCAATCATCTCGCCAAAGAAGCCCAGGCACCGCCCAGGGGACAGTCCCATCCCAGGTTTCACGGAAGGGAAGGTGCACCTCAAAGGCCCAGCTGCTGCCCCCAGCCCTGTGTCAGGTGCCTTCACAGCCAGGGAGGAAGTTACCTTGAAAGAAGCGGCTGCTGGGCTGCGCGGCTGCGGCAGAGGAGAGGGCCAGCCACAGCACCGTGTCCGTGCCCTGGGCCTTGGAGCGCAGGTGGTCCCTGAACCTGGCGTGGAACCCCGGCATCGCCTGCCTCACACCTGGGAGAAGGAAGGGGCAGGCAGATTAGGACAGCATTCTCCAGCAAATGTGGTTGACTTCCCTTAATACAAAAAAAAAAAAAGTATAAAAATGAAATGGAATCATAAACTGCTGTATTTGAAAATAGCACTCACCCAAGCCACTCGGAACCAATTCCAAAGAACCTCGTTACAAAGCCCCCAAGGTGTCATCTGATGGAAAGTGCTGCTCACTGGAGCCTGACTGAGTCCCCATGTCCCCGGGGCACCAGCACCCAGCCCAGCCCCGAGAGCAGAGTCGCCCGCAGAGCCCCCCTTTCCATCCTGAGAGGATTCTAATGAGCTGCGAGGCTCACCGTGAGGCTGGGCCGAGCAAACCCACTCAGCCTCCTGGGTTCAGGAGCCCTCTCAAATCATCCTAGGCTCGAGGATCCTGACTGTTGGTTCCTTGGACTGTTTTAGTATTTTCCTCTTTTTAGGGAGGAGTAGATAAGAGGAAAGAATTCTTCACCTCCTCTGCCAAGCCCCTCGAGGTGTCCCACCCTCTGCATCCCAGGGCTACAGGGAGGTGTTTGCCTGGAGTAGCCTCCGGTGCCTGGCCTGTGCCGCTGGTGGCCCTGCATCGGCCGCTCTACCTGCCCACGCCTTCGAGGACCCAGCCACACGCTCTGGCTCCAGTCCACACCCCATTTTCCCACAGACCTCAGGGAACACAGTGTCTCCACAGTGAGCACACCGGGAAACAAAACAGTTCTCTCTCGAAGCCAAGGAAAGAAAATAAACCAGAGAAAACAACAATTAAGAGCTGTACTGAGATCATGGAATTGTAGAGCTAGAAAGATCACCTAAGCAAAAGCACTCCTTTTTTAAATTAAAAATAAACATCTTTTTTTCTTTTCACAGAAGCAATACTTGTTTATTGTAGAAAAATCAGGATAAACTGATAGGAAGAAAAAATTTGAAAAAGTGACAAATGTCTGTATGCTCAGCCCTCCCAGGCCTCTGTGGCCACAGACAGGTCATGTGCACCTGAGAGCTGCTCTATATATGACCTCTGAACAACACATGGTAAACCGCACCTTGACCCAGATGATAGAGCCCAGTAGTGGGCTTGCCAGGGAGATTTTAAACATCTGAGCTGATGTTGGGATTGTCAGAATGGTATCCTTGGAGGGTAAGAGGCTGGGGTCCCCCACAGCCTCCTAGAATTCACCCTGGACAGGCAGAACCAAGTATGTCTCCCATTAGGCAGTGAGAAGAATCGAGAAGCCACGCTCTCTGAGCACTCCCAGCCTGAGTCTCCTCTGGTATACTTTGCTGAGAACATCCTTTTTGTATTTAAGAGAGGAGACTCAGATCTATACAGCAGAGGACTAATTTCTGCCAAATCTCCAAGCTGGTCTTCATGAGATGCCACAAAGCACCAACGTACACCTCTTTCCATAGGGGTGTGGTAGTTACAAAAATAAGATCACGAGGCATGTACTCTTCAGGAACTCGGTATCTGTATTTAATGATATAGTGCACAGGGTTTTTCCACAGGCATGATTGACAGCAGAGTCTTCAGCCCGGAACAGATTTTGCACAGGTGTTCCATAATTTATTAACTTCATCTCCTACCACCAGCACTGTGATAAGCAACCTTGTTTTCCCTATCTTTATTTCTTAGGATGAATTCCAAGGCTTCTGATAAATAGTGGTTTTCAGAAAGGCCATGCCAGTGGTGTGTGAGAGCCTGATTCCCAAAACCCCATGGCCAGGACCAGCTGGGAGGTCTTAGCTTCTCTGGGCCTCAGTTCCCTCATCTGTAAATGGGTGTGATAATAGACAGCAGTGGCCACCCCACAGGGGCTTGAGGACAAATGAGTTAATCCGCAGACAGCGCTGAGACCAGCTCTTAGCGCCGCGGGTGCACCCTGGGGTGTGTGCTGTGGCTGCTGCTGCTTTCAGTTCCCTTGTTCGTGGAGGAGGAAAGAGCTGCAGAGAGCCCAGGTGAGCAGCATGAGGTCACGGAGTTGGTGAGGCAGATCTGGAAGAGAATTCTGCTACCCTCCACTGCTGCTCCAACACGCTTCCAGATCATTCGAGCTGTGTCCTTGTGGCTGTCATTTACCTTCATGCATCATTATTTCCAAAAACCTGGGAAGTGGTGAGGCAGCCTGAGCCTCTCCCACTCCCTTCCTCAGCCCCTGCTCATTCCTCTCTGATGTGGAAATGACAGCGGTCACCAGCTCCCTCTCTCACCAGGATACACTGTAGTTAGGAGGGTGCCCAGCCGCACCCGCTCCCGTTCCCACCATCCTGTTCCCTGACTTGCACAGGGCAAGCTGGAAGCAAAAGCTCTGTGTCTGCATGAGGCTTCCCCCAGCTGCAGTCCCAGCGCGCCCCTGCCTAAATGGAAATGAAGCTACTCCCCAGTCCTCATTAGGCTGGTTTTAGGTCATTCCTAGGGAGAGTCAATCCTGCGGCTGCTCAGGTATTTTTAGATGAAACATAAGTGGCTCAGCAATTAAAGGCTATGACATACCTGGGGTGTCAGCCCAGCCAGGATGCATGGAAGAAAAATGGATGGCCGGGTGCCCTTGGGCCCACCGCTCCATCAGAACCACTTGCTGTCTCTGGACAGGAGCAAGGGGGTGAACAGGAGAGAGGAGGCGCCATTAGGTGAAGGGCAGGAGAAAAGCCCTGCCCAGCCTGGCTTATCTTACACCGGACTCTGCAGCACGTACAGCCGCTTGATGTCACCCTCCTCCAGAATCAGTCTTTACCCAGCATCCCTGAGTAGGACCTAGCAGGTCCTGCCCACTCCAAAGGAGGCGAGAACAAGCAATGAGCAAACCCGGCAAAACGCTGAGAGAGAAGGAACAGCAGACCCTCCCCCATGAAATTGCACCCCTCAGCACCCAGGTGTTCCTCGTCCAGAAGTTGCCTGGGTGACTATTCTTTGCTGCTCACTGAGGGCAGGGATGGTACCTGTTCTGTTCCCTGCTGGACCTCAGGCCCCCAGCACAGACTGGCATAGAGTGTGTGTTCAGCTAATATGGGAATTAAGGCGGGGCGCGGTGGCTCAAGTCTGTAATCGCAGCACTTTGGGAGGCGGGCGGATCACCTGAGCTCAGGAGTTCCAGACCAGCCTGGCCAACATGGTGAAACCCAGTCTCCACTAAAACTGCAAAAATTAGCTGGGTGTAGTGGCAGGCACCTGTAATCCCAGCTACTCAGGAGGCTGAGGTAGGAGAATTGCTTAAACCCAGAGACGGAGGTTGCAGTGAGCCTATGTATATGTGTGTGTGTTTGTGTGTATATGAATTAACTCCTTCCTTAGGCAGACCGTAGCAAATGTACTGGACACAGAGAATACATCAGTTATAGACAATAAAAATCTTTAAATCCTCCCCTTTCCCAGCTGCAGTCACGCTATTGCCCCATCCCAGGGTAGTCTGATCATGCTTGGCAAAGAACTCCATCTCTGGGCCTCATTTACAACAAGTGGATGGTTTCTTCCCATGTCCTCTGGGAAAACTATAAAGAAGTGCCGGTCTTTCAAATGTCAGGATTTGGAGTCGTGAGATGTAATTCACCAGGATTTGGTCCGGGGTCAGGGAGCAAAACTGGGGCACACCCAGGACATACAAGCGGAAGAAGTGGAGGTGCAGAGAGTCTCAGACAGGGCCACCTTCGGAAGGCACACAGCACCGACAAGGAAGGCGGAGGGCGCTGGCAGCCTTACAGACAATGTGGCGCCCTACCGGGTGAATTTAAGGGCAAGAACTGTAAATATGGAAGTTATATATATCCGGCTTTTAAATGTAGCTGTAATAAGCAGAGATACAGCAGTACAGGTTGAGCATCCTTCATCTGAAATGCTGAGGCCCAGAAGTGTTTCAAGTTTCAGATTTTTTCAGGTTTTGTAATATCTGCATATACATAAGGAGATATCTTGGGGATAGAACTTAAGTCTAAACACAAAATTCATTTACGTGTCATATATGCCTTCACAAATAGTCTGAAGGGAATTTCATACAATATTTTTAAAATAATGTGCATGAGACAAAATGTGTGTTCATGAAAAGCATCAGAAAGCAAAGGTGTGGGATTTTCCACTCGTGACATCATGTCAGCACTCAAAATGATTTGGATTTTGGAGCATTTTGGATTTGGGATTTTCAGATGAGGGATGCTCCATCTGGAGAAATCTACTTTCTGTTCAGAGTAGTCAAGGGTTCTGGACTGTGGCCCCTTCCCGCCCTCAGAATCCAACGTGCAGCCCCTCCCAGTGGGCCTCCAGGGAGCCAAGAGCTGCCCAGAGGAGACAGGAGAGACCACTCGCCGTCCTCATTCCCTCTGAGCGGCACAGGGTAATGGATCCCCCTGCTAGGATCCTGTTCTGTGTGGGTCTGAGAAACACCGAGAGGAGATGTCGCAGCTTTGTGGCTCCTCCTAGGATGCTGCTGAAAGCCCACCTGGGTCTGAGCAGAGCTGTGCTCCCCAAAGGGGAGCCCTCTTGGTGAGGGAACATTTTCAGGTGCTGCATGAACTACTAAGGTCCAATTAATGTGCATCCCAGAGTAAGCATCCCTTGGAAAAGGGCCCACGCAGCCCGTGGGTAAAACGCAGTCTCAGGAAACCCATCTCACTGACCTTGTTTTGTGCATAGACCATAGTTCCATCAAAGCTGTTCTTTTGGACTGGAGATCATCGGTGTTCAGTTTCTGAACCAACATTCCTCCTGAGGAGACGGTTATCTGCAATAAAGGTAACAGAGATTTACAAACTAAAGCCTGTGACCCCTTCCACTCTTCACCCTCTGTGGAGCAGTGCTTCTTGCTGTTGTGACCAATGACCGCAAAATTAGTGGCTTGAAGCAACACACGTATTCTGCTACAGTATTCTCCTACATGTATTCTCGTATGGTTCTGGAGCCCAGAAGTCTGAGGTGGGGCTCATAGGCTAAACTCCAAGTGTCAGCAGAGCCACGTCCCCTCTGCCAGTTTCAGAGGAGACTCCATTCCTTGCCTTCAACTTCTAGAGGCTGCGCCAGCACTCCTCGGCTCACAGCCACGTCCTCCACCCTCTGCTTCCATGGTCAGTTTTCCTCTGAGTCCCGCCCTCCTCCTTTTCCCCATAAGGACCCTTGGGACTCCATCGAGCCCACCTGGATACTCCAGGACATGCTCCTCATCCCAAGACCCTGAACTGAACTGCAGCTGCCAAGTCCCTTCTGCTATATAAAGATGACACAGTCACAGGTTCTAGGATTAGGATATGAACTTTTGGGTGGGGGGTGGCGGGGATCATTACTCTGCCCACCGCAGCAGAGAGAAGGCAGCCTACATTAACTGTCTTCTTCCTGCTTTCTCCCAGTTTATGATATTTCAACCCACTGGGGGAGAACAGGCTCCAGTAGCCAGTCCCCTCCCCTCCGAGCAGGACAGTACCCAGAAAGTGGCACCACCCTGATCTGAGCGCCCCACAAGCCGCCCCGGCCCTTCGGAGGCCTCCCTCCCCAGTGCTTTGCCGATGCCCATGTGACAGCTGGAGTGGGGGTCGGGGGTTGGGGGAGTTCAGAGAGGGCTGTGGGGTCTGAACGTGCTCTTGGCATGCCTCCACCTCCCTCTCGGCCCCCTGACAGAATTGGGGTTTTGCCGTGGATGTGGACAGAATGGCGCCCTTAGGGCAGTCTGGCAGCAAACCTTAGGCCCACTGACTTCCTATCCGGAGCAAAGTCCATTACCATCAAAACATCCCACAAGGTCAACTCACCACTCGGGGGTCGTGTACTTTCTCCGGCACAGGGATCAGGCCGGTCGTGAGAATGTACACACCTGAGGCAACACACAGCATCCCGTGAGGGGGCAGCAGGAAGCCCCACTCAGGGGGTCCTGCAGGACTGATGTGGGGCCCATTGGCCCGCACCTGCCCCCTACAAGAGGGCAAGTGGCCACCTGAGGGGCAGTCCCTCCTTCCAAGGATCCTCCAAGCCAAATGTTCCTTTTCCCAGGACTGGAAGAAAGATGACTTAGAGCCTCATGTACCGACAGGAAAAGATGTCCGCGCTACAGGAATACAGGAAGGGAAAAAGAAAACTGCCCAACAGTAGGTGGGTCCACTTTGCAGAAGGAAAAATGCATCTATATGTCCAGTCTGTGCATAGAAAAATGTGAAGATGAAATTCAGCAATACCGCTAAATTAGGTCTCAAGGGTAGAATTCAGTAAAACTTTTCCTTCCTTTGCTACACATTTCCACACTGTTTGGATTTGAGTATTTTTACAGTGAGCATATAACTTTATGGTTATTTCTTCAAGAAATATACATATAACATTTCTAATGGAATGAGAAAAACATTGAAGTGTATTTGACATGGAAAGGCATTCCTAATATATATGGAATGAGAAGTTACAAAACAGTGGGAACAATACCATTCCATTTTGGTGTGGAAAGATGTGTTAAGATGAAGAGAAAATGTCTGCAAGGATGAGTGATGCCCTGAAAGGTTAAAAATGTTCGTCTCTGAATGGTAAGATTATCGTTTCTATATTCTTCTTATACATGCCTGAATTTCTTTTAAACAATGAATGTTTATTACTCTGTGTTTATAAAAAAAAGGGAGAGTTTAAAGCCCCTCACCCCAAAGTGAGGCAGGAATCAAGTTAGGGGCTTCAAGTGGCGAGCCCTGGGCTCTTTTCTGGGCTATGCCATGGAGTCTCTGTGTGACCTGCTCTCACCACAACTTCCTGCACCACCTGCGACATGGCCTGCCTGGCATCGTGGGAAGGGTCCTGGAGGCGGATCCAGGGGCCTCCCTCTGAACCCTGGTTCTGGCACTTCCCAGCGGTGTGACCGTAGGCAAGTGCGGTGGCATTTTTAGGAGATAATAGCTGGCCAGCCCACCTCACAGCATCAGAGGGGTTTGTGGTGAAATAAAAATGTGTGCATGTCCTGTGAGGACTGGAAAGTTCTCTGGGCAGGTCTCCTTTGTCCTGCTCTTGCTGTATTATCATTTGTGATTCTGAGTTGTGACTTTCATCCCAGACAGCATTCTTAGTTGTTCACAGCCCAATTTATTTGGAGGAGCCTGCCTTGTTCATATTTGTGGATTTGTAAAGTCTCCTGAACCCTGGGTCACTAACAGCTGTTAACCTCCAGCCAGTGGTCTTGGACTTTCTTTGTATTCACCGCCGGTGGCTTTCTCTGTGATTTAATTTACAACAAGTAGAAAGGACTTCTGCCAAAAGCGATCTGCCGCATCAGCCTGCCCTGACGGATTGTCATAAATGGCTCTTATAAGGAAGGGAAATGAAAGCTGGCAGCAGGGCTGGCTCTGCTGCCTGCCGAGGGCACCTCCTCTCTCCTCTCAGGATGGTGAGAGCTTCGGTGAGCCCCTTTGCACCTGTCCTCCCTGCCTGGGAGGTGCTCAGCTCTCATTCCCAGTCACCTGCAGGAGGGCTGGCTGGGTCGCTTGTCCCTGCCAAGTACTGTCTCCTCTAGGGGACCGCCAAGTAGCAGGTGCTTTTTAAAAAACTCCTAGAGAAACACAATAATAATCTGCTAAAATAATACACAATATATAAGTATGTATGTGCATATACATATGTGTGTACACATATACGTGGGGGTATGTGTGTATATATATAACCTCTTATTGAAAGAATTAGTTATAGAATCCCAGTGAGGTTCAGTGACTTATCCAAAGTCCCAGCAAGTTCACACAATGTGGAAAACAGATGGCGCATCTCCCTTTTCTTGAATCACGTAGCCATGCTGCGTGCCAACCAATGCCAGGGAGAAGGAAGGTACCCATTCCGCAAGTCATTCTTTCCTCAGTGAACATGGCACCAGTTGCTCCTTGCCCAGCTCACACAGATCCAAACGGGCCTGTCATTAACACATGAGCCAATGTCAGTTTCCTGCCCCCAAAGTCCTTCAACACTCTGGTCCCCACTGAATTAAGCAAAAACCTCCTCAGCCTGGTGCAGTGGACTTCTTTGGGAAACATGCCCCATTCCCTCTTTTTAGGGGTAGGCCCCAAACGCATCCTGTTTATAACAACAACAAACACATAACTGAGTCTTTACCCTGGGCCAGGCGCTGTGTTTGTCCCATGTGGCCTTGACCCCATGGGCAGATGGACTGGGCCAGGAGGGTGACACCTGGTCCAAGCTGCCCCAGCCAAACTCTCCCTACAAGAGTGTAAAAATGGGATGCTGAACGGAGGACAGGTGACTCAGTGGCAGCCATATGTGACCCAGATGCAAGGAAAAGCAGAGACGGAGAGTGAACGAAGCACTTGTGGTAAGAGTCCATGGACAACAGTCCCCGGGAAGCAGAAGGTCGCCTCAGCGGCTGACAGGTTCTCCTGTCCTGTCCCTGGCCCTCCCAAAGCCCAGCTGTGCCTCTGCCATTGAGTTCTGTGAGGGCTGCCGTTGTAGCCTATTGATAAATTATCTTTTTGTTTAGTCTTCCTATGTGGGTTCCTGTTACTTGTGACCACACAAACCCTAAGCCACTTGGCTTATCTCAGTTAGGAAGTCCACCAGTTCTCCCAGGATAACCAGCTACCCTTTAAAATAAGAATGTCTCCTGGGCGCGGTGGCTCACGCCTGTAATCCCAGCACTTTGGGAGGGTGAGGCGGGCAGATCACTTGAGGTCAGAAGTTTGAGACCAGCCTGGCCAACACAGCGAGACCCCATCTCTACTAAAAATACAAAAATTAGCCAGGCATGGTGGCCCACAACTGTAGTCCCAGCTACTTGGGAGGCTGAGGCAGGAGAATCACTTGAACCCGGGGGGCAGAGGTTGCCGTGAGCTGAGATTGTGCCACTGTACTCCAGCCTGGGCAACAGAGTGAGACTCCGTCTCAAAAATAAATAAATAAGAATGTCTCTGGACAGACACAGGTAGGGCATTGTTATAAATGGTTAATGGGTGCTTTTAGTCATTCATATCTTCATGTGAACCAGGTCAACAACTTCCTTTCCTCTAAGACTTCCTATTAATATCAGGGACATTTGGGTGATTTAAGGTTTTGATGAGAGAAAGAGAGATATTTTAGAGTACAGAATCCCATGGGAGGGCAGGCCTGGGAGGAGGGAAGGCACCTTCAGCTACTGCAAAAGTTGCCCAAGGTTAGTCCTGCTCCCAGTAATAAGGAAAATAATTCATTATCATTATGACTCATTAGTATTTTTAATTTACACAATGCCTTTCTTCCAAAGAACTCATTATGTCGATGGAGAGTCATTACGAGAAAGAGATCTGGGAGTGGAATTTATGTTGGACATAGTCTTCTAAATATGGCAACAAGAACTTTTATTACATGGGTACATGACTCGAAGCAAATCTCTCTATCAACTAATTAAGAAGGGAGGTAAAACTGTGTCGAGCTCAGGTGATGCTGAAGGAGATGCCCTGTGTTCTTAGAGCACGGTGAAACTCACGTCTGCATCCTCCAAATACTAAATTCATAGTGCTTCTGAAATTATATGATATCTTGAGTATGACATTTTAATAGCATTAAAGGTAATCATTTTTAATGAGAAAAATATATCGCAATTTGTAAATTTAGCAGAGGAAAACTGATTGGCATTTCTATTAGGAAACCTTCAAAGCCACCTTGAATTAAAGCTACTTTGGTTACTAGCCAATGGGTTATGTGCTTCCATCCATGCTACTATCTGCCAGAGAAAATCATTGTCCTGCTGTCCCTGAGAAGTTTCTGGTGTTAATTTTAAAGGAGCAGACAGCTGCACTGGTGAACACCATTTGGTACTTCTTTTGTACGGTAACAAAAGCATCCCATAGTGAGCCTGGAGGGCTCACACACTAATTTCACACATTATATAAAGATGATTTCAAAGATCACATTACCTGCAGAAGACAGCAGAACAGAGTCGCAGAGGAAATGAGCTATTAGAAGACATTCAAGGCCCTGGCTTCTTATGGGGTATTCTCGGTTTGGGCTCAGAGAGTCGTTAGCATGAGTCAGGCCTTCCCCTTTGCCCCCCACCTCAACTCATCCCCGCCACCTTATCCAGTTCCATGCACTGAACAAGTATTTATTAAGGGCCTGCTGAGTGCCAGACCCAGCGCTAAGTACTCACGATACAGACTGAGGGCGCCCTGCCCTCTCAGTGCCCACCAGGCATTCCCAGGCATTATACTATGTGACAAACCTAACTCATGGTCAAGTGCTAGACTGCTGTGGGTACACGGGGGTGGGGCGGGGGAGGTGTCAGGTTCTGCATGAACTATGAAGGGACATTTCAGCTAAGACCTGGAGAAGAGGAAGGAACAGGCAGGTAGGGGGCTGGGGATGGGAAGGAGGGCTGCAGGTATGGAGCACAGCCTGTGCAAAGCGGCCCTGAGGCTGGAGAGTGCAACCAGGGCAGCTGCAGCCGAGTGAGCACGGTAGAGGGTAGGGCAATGTGAGGCTGCAGCCTCCAAGGGAAATGCCAGAGACACCTCATATGAAACCAAGAGGTGACTTTAAGCAGAAGGAAACAGATTTGCATGCATAAGGACCACTCTGTCAGCCTTATGGAGGAAGCTTCTGTTGGGGAGGTAGGTATAGGAGGGCACATAGGGCCCCATATTACTCCACTGCATCACAGTGACCTCAGTGGCTTGGGCAGAGTGGTCGCAGTGGAGCTGAAGAGCAGGAGACAGACTGGGGACAAGTTGTGCAGGGAGTCCAAAGGCATGATCACTGCTTGGATATGAGAAGTGAGGGGTGTCAAGGACGAGCGGTGACCGACACCATGCCGGCCACTGGGGTGGGGCCCATTACAGGAGCAGACCGGTGAGGGACTAAGGGTTCAGTTTTGGACACGCTGGGTCTGAGGTGTTTGAGATCTGGACCTGGAATTCAGAACAGAGATCTGGGCTGGAAGGGGGCCCTCGGGAGCCAGGCACATGATGGCATTGGGGCAAGGAAGAGATCCCAACAGAGAGTGTGGGAGGAGGAGAAAGGAGGGCACAGGATTGGTCTAGGAGGGACGCCAACATTTAAAGTCCCCGCTGAGATGCTGCAGCTGGCTAAGGAGGTTGAGAAGGAGCGAACCTCCAAGGGTGGAATCACAGGCAGCTCAGAGGCCATGGCGCCATAGGAGCGTGGACAGCTGCGCCCAGTGCTGCCGATGGATGTGGTAGAGGTGCACTCGCTAGAACCAGGAATATCAGGGTCACAGGTGACCTCAGCACAAGAGTGGTCAAAGGTCAGGGAGATAAGCCGACTGGAGTGAGCTGCAGGATGCCCGGGACTCGGGAAGCATGAGAGGCTGGTGGAGGAAGTGCTGTGGAGGCTTTTCTCCACGGCCTAGCCAGGTGACTGATGTCACCCCCTGCTGTCACAGCCACAGTGTGGGGGGTCCTGTGTGCTTCACTGAGATGTATTAAAGAAGCTGCTTTACCGCAGGGAGAACCCGAGTGTGGGCACTTGGGCCTCAGCTCATTGAAAGGACAAAGGTGCTTATTTGGGATTTTGTTTCTAAAACTCCCCAAATGAATGCTTGTTACCAGCATGCCTTTAAAACACTCACCAAATCCCAGCCAGGTAATTAGATACGGTCCTGGCCCACAGGAGGACTTGGATTTGGAGCCGGCGCTCCTAGGCCAGGAGACCTAGAAGGGCAGACACCACAGAGCCTCGAGAGGGCTCTGCATCGCCATGGAGCTGCCAGAACGGGGTACATGGCGTGGCCCAGGAGGCTCAGCTCTGGGAAGCTTTTGTGTCTCATCAAAAGCATCTCCCATGGCTGGCAGAAAACCAAAAATCAATGGGAAAATGATCTCTGACTTCTGAGCTTCTCTCTCCTTAGGAGGGCTCCCTGGTGCAGCTGAAACCAAGAGTCTCACCTGGGGCCCTTCTAGGGGTCGAGGGGAAAGGGGGTTTCTAGGAGCTCCAGACTCCACCAGCCTCCCCTGTGGCCTGAAATCTGCCCCCACCTCAAGCTGAGGACACAGCCTCCCCAACAGCAGCTCACCTGTTACTGAGGACGAGCACCAAGAAAGAATCATAATGAATAACATGCTTCTTATGACGGAAGACTCACTACATGCCAGGCATTGAGCTGAAAGTTACAATGCTTTCTTTTTTCTTGTTCATATATATATATATAATTTTTTAAAACTTAAAGTAAAATGTCTGTGCGTGTGTGTGTGTATCCACAGTTCTGAACTGTGACAGATGCAGAGTTGTGTAACTATGCATTAGACTGTGGTGTGATTCAGAACTCTATCACCCCAGATGTTCCCTCACAGTCACTCACATTCGCTTTGTAGTCACACCCTTCTCCTGCCCCTAACCACGCCCTAATCCCGCCCCTGCAGCCTCTGACCTCTTAGCCCCCTAGGTTGCCTTTTCCAGAATGTCCTATAAATGGAATCATACACTCTGCACCCCTTGGGGTCTGGTGTGACTTTGGCTGGTGCATCTAAGAGTCACTCACATTGTTTTGTACATTGACATTTTGTGCCTTTGTTTTTTGTCTGAGACAGAGTCTCGCTCTGTCTCCCAGGCTGGAGTTCAGTGGCACGATCTTGGCTCACTGCAAGCTCCGCCTCCCGGGTTCACACCATTCTCCTGCCTCAGCCTCCTGAGCTGCTGGAACTACAGGTGCTCACCACCACGCCGGGCTAATTTTTTGTATTTTTAGTAAAGATGGGGTTTCACTGTGTTAGCCAGCATGGTCTCAATCTCCTGACCTCACGATCTGCCCACCTCAGCCTCCCAAAGTGCTGGGATTGCAGGTGTGAGCCACCGCACCTGGCCCATTTTGTGCCTTTTTATTGCTGAATCACATTCCGTTGAATGGGAGTGCCAGTTTATCTATTCACCATATATCTGGGCTGACGCCTGTTTGGGGCAATTAGGAATAAGCTGCTATAAACATTTGTGTGCATATTTTTGTGTGCACACAAGTTATTTCTCTTTGGTTAAATAATTACAAGTCTTTTTAAAATCTTCACTTCTGGCCTATAAAAGTATCATCATCCCCATTTTACAGAACGGGAAAGGAAGGCGTGGGGAGGTTGAGGACGTTCATACAGAGTCAGGTAACTGGAGGAGCTGGACCACTACCCTGCTCAGTATAGCCAGTGTGACTGAGCGCCTCCTGAGAGCCAGGTGGATTCTGCCCTCAAGGATCCATCTCTGTGCAAGAAACCCACCCACGAGCAGGTGGCTTCACTGAGCCATGACAGGTACATAGAGGGGGCCGTGGTGGCCCAGAGAGGAGCATCTGACCAGGCTCAGGGGGAGGAATGTGTCCAGCGGAGTCACAGAGGAGCAGTACAAGTTAGCCAGGTAGGGGACATTCCAGGCAGGGGAGCAGCAGGACAAAAGCATGGAGGTAGCACTGCCAGTGACAAATTCCAAAACAAGAGGCTGACTCCTATAGAGTCCATGTAGGAAAATAATGGGAAATACATTTGGTCAGGAGGTAGGGTCTGCTAATAAAGGACTTTAATTCCAGGTTAAGGGAATCTGCATGTTAAAACAACATTAGCTGCCGTGTCTACAGTGTTAACTATTTCCCAGGCTCTATGCCTCTCTGGGAGCCTTGAAGGTTTGTGAGCTGGAATGAGATCTTACGAACAAAACGGTACATGAGGACAGCTCAGGTAAAGGTTATTGACAAGTAAGATGCCTGGCACCAAACGCATGTCCTGTCTAAGGAAGCATTCTGTCTTGGAAGCACTGTTCTCTGTTTTCCTCTGAGTCTCCGTACCAATCTCCCTTCATGGATGAAAAGAGAACTTTACCACATGATTACTGAAATTGTGTATATGTCTAATTCCCCCACTAGGCCAGCAGTCCCTTCCATTTCTCAATCCCCATAACTGGCCACAGCATCTGGCAGAAAATGGGCCCTTTATAAATGTTTATGTAACAAGCCAGGCGCGGTGGCTCACGCCTGTAATCCCAGCAATTTGGGAGGCAGGTGGATCACCTGAAGTCAGGAGTTCGACGACCAGCCTGACCAAAATAGTGAAATCCCATCTCTACTAAAAATTTTAAAAATTAGATAGGTGTGGTGGCATGCACCTGTAATCCCAGCTACTCAGGAGGCTGAGGCAGGAGAACTGCTTGACCCCAAGAGACGGAGGTTGCAGTGCACTACACTCTAACCTGGGTGACAGAGCGAGACTCCATCTCAAAGAAAAAAAAAAAAGTTTATGGAACAAATAAGGTACCTTTGTTCATTAGGTATTTTGATTAATAAGTAGTTATCATATTAAACTCAAGTGACCCATTTTCAAAGAATTAGAATGTAAAAAACAAAAAACCCTTGTGGCAAATTATTGTTCAATATTCATTCTCTCGTCGCCACCTCTGTGGGAGAAGTATACTTCTCTAATGCTTGATTTGGAGCTCTGTGAAATGATTTGCTTTGATTAACTGGATTATCTGCTGATTTCTGGATTGGTTAACTGGATATCATATCCAGTTAATCAAAGGGGCTTGGATGCAAGCAGAGGCTTGGAATTGCTTGCACACCTGGGCCTCTGCCATTGCCCTGAGAATATACCTTGGCCAGAATACGCCTTGGTCCAAGGAGGATGCAAGATACTTGGCACATACTCCATACCAAACCTGCAGCTTGGAGACACACAGCTGAGCCCAGCTGAGATCAGCCCGCCCAACAGGTCTGCAGAAGAGTCAGCAAAGATGCATGCTTATCATTGTACACCCCTGAGATTTTGGAGTTGTTTCATAGCAATAGCTGATGATACAACCCTACACTAAAAAATGCCCCCACCATAATTTTGTTGTCCTTTGTTTAGGAAGTGAGTCACAGACTGGTTTTAGACTACCTCTGAGCCTCAGTTTCCTCATTTGTAAAATCTGTAACATGGTTATGAGACTGAATGAGAGAATCCAAGAAAAGCCTTCAGGACTGTGCTCAGTAGGTGCTATTGCTATGAAGGCGTCTCTGGACCTGGGGTCCCTGTGTCGAACAGCAGCTCTCACTAGGTACTGGGACGTGCCCGAGGAGGGTGCCACGTAACAGAATGTCAAGCAAAAACACTGTCTCCCGACATACGTCCTTCCAAAGTGACCTCAGGCGAACTTCCTCGCCTCCTGCCAAAGAGCTAAGGCACCACTGCCTGTTTATCACAGTCAATTAACTGGTGACGCAGCTGTCCTGGTGGAGACAGAATCAGTGTCCTCGTCTCGTGTCCTGTGGCGAGAGAGGCTAAGATGCGGGTGAGAGTTTTAATCTGCTAACGCTAGGCTGTGGCAGGCTGCCAGCAGGGCACTTAGCTCGGCCTCCCCGCCCTCCCCCTCCCATCTGTCTTCATTCCTCATGGACTCTTAATGCCACTGAATGCTAACGGGCAAAACGTATGTGGCTGGAGGAGACCCGAAACAAAGGGGTGAGAACAGCCACCCAACAGAAGCTGTCTCCTGCCACGTCTTCCCCTCCATGGCTCAACTGTGCATCAGCCGACCCAGGGCAGCTCGCCTTTGTCCCTCAGTAAAATAAACTATGCAAATCTCTCCAGGCCCCACCCGCCCCCGCAAAAGGTTAAGAATTATTTTTTCCAAACTATCTAATTCATACACTGTGATGTCTCAACAAAGCCGTGTGCAGGCGTGGACGCTGAAGGCATTTTGCATTTAACTATTCTACCAGCTTCAAAACCCTTAGGATCTGGTGATAAATCCTGCGAATGCTGAGGTTTACGCTCTCCTCAGAGTATCAGGAACCTACTGGTGTTTGGCTGGAGACTGCAAATGTTTCTGACGGCTCATATGAATCTTAGAAAACAGAAAACAACCGATCCCACATTACATAATCAGGCCAGGAAAACATGTTTCACATTAGAAAGGCAGCCAGCAATTTCCCAGGACTCAGACAGGGGTCCAGGTTTTTTGCCTGGCCTGCTCCTGCTGAGGAATGACAGCACTTTAACCTCTCTGTATCTCCTTCTCTCTCAAGCAAAGACCCACCGAGCTGCCCCTCTGTGCTGGCATGCCTCTTTGTGTATTGTACTATTTCTTTCACTTGAGAGAGGATGAATAAATATCAAAGCCCGAGAATTATTACGCTTCTCAGAGAGGTTGGAATGATCAATAAGATGTTTCTAACACAAACAGGAAATGAAAATTCAGAGATAGCAAGGTCTTTAGAAGCAGGCTGGATCCTTACAGAGGGGCAACATAACCAGCTGCATAATCAAATAGTCCCTTTAGAGTCTATCAAGCCTGTCCATATTCCCAAGCAAGGCCAAGGTCCCCAGATTACCCTCCTTTGCATCTTCCAAAACCTTTGGACTTCTCTGAGAGGTGCCCTCAACCCCAGCCCAGCCTCCCCTGGCATAGCTTAGTTGTCACTCCCTCCCAGTACTTCTTAGCACTTAGTTGTGATAACACGGTGATGGGGTGAGGGAGGACATGCCGGGACGGGTGGAACTGTGCACTGGTAATGAACGTGGGTCGTGGAGGAAGTCAGACCAAGGTTCACATTCTGACTCCTCCACTTGACCTGGGGCAAGTGAAACAATGTCTCTCAGCCTCAGTTTCCTCATTTGTGATGCAGGAATACCGCCATCAAAGCACTAAGTTATATATATATATGTGCAACTCTCACTCGTGGCCAGGCGGCAGTGAACACTTAGCAGAATTTTGTCAGATGGTGGGTGGATGGATGAGTGAAACAGCTGGCTTCATCCTGTGAGGTCGCACAAAGCCCAGTACTTGGAAGGACCCCGCACCTGGTTTAATGCTCTGTGGTCGCTGCATTGAAATCCTTAATAATTTTTGAACGTGGAGCCTCGCACTTCCATTTGGTGCTGGACTCTGCAAATTACGTAACCAGTGCTGCAGAACAGTGACTCGGGGGCCAGCTGTGACACTCTGGGAGTCTCAGCAGTCCCACTGAGTTATGAGCCAAACTCTAGCATGACCCCACATTTTGGTACTTTTGGTAATGGCGGCAAGGATACCACATTTGGAACAAAGTCAGTGATGAAAATACTTTGTACTAAACCTGTGCCATTTCACACAAGCTTCCAGGTATTTGTTTTGAAAAATGCAACCTCATCACTGGGGAGAAGGCATCTTCCCACTCCTAGCCTTTCTTTCCTTGAGAAGAGAGTGCAATTAGGGTGAGTTCTTTCTCTCTTGGACCTTCTTCCATCTGCCAGGGAGATGCAGCACGTTTCAACAGTAAATTTAGGCTGGGCGCAGTGACTCACACCTGCAATCCCAACACTTTGGGAGGCTGAGGCAGGAGGATCACTAGAGGCCAGAGTTTGAGACCAGCCTGGGTGACATAGTGAGACCCCCACCTCAACAACAACAAAAAATTTTAATTAAAAAAAGTAGGCATGGTGGTACATGCCTGTAGTCCTAGCTACTTGGGAGGCTGAGCTGGGAGGATTGCTTGAGCCCATGAGTTCGAGGTTGCAATGAGTCATGATCACATCACCGCACTCTAGCCAGGGCAACAGAGCAAGATCCTGTCTCAAAAAGAAACAGTAAATTTAGTAAATTTGGGGACAATGAGCGGGGCTTGCTCAGTTCTGCTCCTCCCTTTCTCCCCTTTCTGGGGAAGAAGAGAAGGGAAGTTCCAGGTGACCAGGTAGGTGAATCCTTCTAATTCTTGGGTTCCAGATGAGGAAACCCATTTGGCTCCTGCACTGAGCCATGCCCTTCGACCAGCCTTATCAGTAACAATAGTGATATGTTGCTTTCAACTGTTATTCCATCGGCTGACTCAGTTTGTTCAGTTCTTGGTTGGGAATAGGGTTGCTATATATTGGACACCCTCAATGACTCCAACAACCACCCAAACCCTGCCATCCATCTTGTGACCTAGAACAACACTTAATTAAAACACCCCCCTCACTACAAGGAAGTAGGATAGGTCCAGGGAAGAGTGTTAGATTCACTGCATCTCAAAATTGAAAGGCCCCTTGGCTCGAGAAGGAGAAACTCCAAGGAGACTAAAAGCATGGTACATTAGTTCTCCATCTCTAGTGTGCACCAGAATCATCCAAAAGGCATGTCAAAATGGATTGCACTCTTGGCCTCATTCCAGAGTTTCAGATTCTGTAGATCTGGGTGAGGAATCTAAGAATGTGTATGTCTATCAAGTTCCCAGGTGATGCTGAGGCTGCTGGTCTGGGAACCCACTTTGAGAGCCACTGGCCTGATAGAAAATGACTTCACTCTGCTATTACAGAGCAGCAGCCAGAGTCCAGGTATCCTGTGCTCTAGCCAGTGCCCTTCTCAGTCCATCTTCTTGCCCATTGGTTGCACCTTCCTCAGCCCTAGCTGGAAGTTCCCTTGGCTGCAGTTTTTAGATTGCACTCAACACTTAAGCTGAACTTGCTCTCCTCTTCAAAATAGTATCTATAAAGAGCCTAGAGCTTCCTAGGAAAAAAACACTTCAATACTAAGTATTTCTGGCACCAAAACCTATTATAAGAAACATGAAAACAGAAAGTATTTTATGAAGAAAAGTAAGTACAATTCAGGATAAACTTAAAGCACATGTCATCAGCCCAGGACCAAGAACCCAAAAAGTTGGTCAATTTTTTTTTATCCTTCTATGGTACATTCTATGTTTATTTTGCTAAAAACAAATAAGAAAACTTCTTGTATTTACCAGAGTATTGGTAGCAAAGTTTTTTTCAAGTCCATCTTCTGTGAGCTCTCTTTTATTGACCATGCAACCTGCATTATTGATCTAAAAATTATAGTTCCCGTTTCAAAATAAAGAAAAACAGGGCCAAAAGACCTACTTCCATCCCCACACCTCCACTACCCCAGCCCCAGCTCCTTCTCAACTTTCAAGTGACAATGACAATTTGCTCAACTGATTCTTCACTCCAAACCCCTTGCAGGAAAATACCACTTGTGCAGAGCACTCAGCCACAGAACTGTGCAAAGATCGCCAAGCGAGACAGCTGGGCCAGGCAACCTAATTCATGAGAAAGTGCTCTGGAAATTCATCTAGTCCAGCACCGTCCAATAGAAATATCTAATCTTAAGATTTCTAGTAGCCACATTGAAAAGGTAACAAGAAACTGGTAAAATTAATAAGATTTTAAACCAAATATATCCAAAGTAGCATCATTTTAACATGCAATCAATATAGAATATTAATGAGATGGCATACATGATTTTTTTTTAGGCTTTGAAACCTGCTAATTTATACACTTACAGCACATCTCGGTTTGGACTAGCTACATTTCAAATGCTTCACAGCCATACTGGATAGCACAATTCCAGACTCTGGAACAACATTTTAGAGCACATCAGAAAGTCTTTGGATAGAAAAGCAACTTAGCTCAAAGTGGAATATCTGGGAAGAGCATACTGGGACTCTTTCTATCTGAGTCCACCCAGGCTCTCTGTGGAGTTTTGTGCTAATTATGTTACTAAAAGATTTGCTTGTCTGTAGGAGGTATTCTTTTGGATGAAAAAAGCTTCTAATTTCAATACACCAATCCCCAAATCTACAGAACTGAGAAATATTTATATACAAATCAACATTTTATAAAACGTGGAACACGTCTATCCTCCCACAATACCTACCCAGTGGATGGCCCCTTCCTTTCCCCACTAATCTAACCACATGGGTCTCCTCTTAAATCCAATGAGTAAAGTTGATTCCATGAACAGGCCCAAGCATAAGAGAGTCTTACTAAGATTATTCCATAAAGACACACAAACATACATATCCGTCCACATCCACAGATGGAAACAATGGGACAACATGACTTTATTCTCCACTTATGTTTACAAAGCTCACCAGAACATGGAGTTTATGTTCCTGCATGAAATTTTCAACAAATTTCCAGATTTTCTTGGGATCAGACAAGTCCACAATGTGCAGAAAAATGTTCTAAATTAGAAAGCAAAATAAATAAATAAACCAACCCTTTTTAAAAAGATACAAACTAGCACTTTGAATTTTTAAAGAGTACACGATTTTTTAAAAGCAAATACTTTGAAATGATATAAAACGAAAAATACCAGTCCCACTCCTCAAAAATAAACCATTGTTCACAGTTTTTTGTGAATCATCCAGAAATATTTTAAGCATATACTATATATACTATATATATTTTAAGATTATATATATATATATATTCCACACAAATAGGATCAGACTATGCATTGTTCTACATCCATCTTTTGCACTTAACAATATGTATTTTAGTTTTTGGTGGTAAAAACAATTTTTACTTATTTATTTTATTGTGATAAGAATACTTAATATGAGATCTAGCCTCTTAACAAAATTTCCAGCATGCCGACTAGGCACAATGCTATACAGTGCACCTCTAGAGTTTATTCACCTTGCCGAACTGAAACTTTGTACCCTTTGATAGTAACTCCACATTCCTCCTTTCCCCAGTCCCTGGCAACCACCATTCCACCCTTTGGTTCTATGAATTGTGAGTACTATGGATACCTCACATAAGTGAAATTGTACAGTCTTTGTCTTTCTGTGCCTGGTTTATTGAACTTAGGTTAGGTCCTCCAGGTTCATCCATGTCATTGCAGGATTTCTTTCCTTTTAAGGCTGAATGATAGTCCAATGTGTGTATGTATGGACCACATTTTCTTTGTCCATTCATCTGTCGATGGACATTTAAGCTGTTGCCACATCTTGGCTATTGTGAATAATGCTGCAATGACTGTGGCAGTGCTACTGGCTCTTCAGGATCCTGCTTTCAATTCCCTTGGATTAGTACCCAGAAGTGTAATTGCTGGGTCAGATGGTAGCTCTATTTTGAATTTTTTTTGAGGAACCTCCATACTGTTTTCCATAGTGGCTCCACCATTTTGCATTCCCACAAATGGTGTGCAAGGGTTCCAATTTCTCCACAACCTAACAAACATTTTTTGTCTTTTTGTTTTCACAATAGCCATCCCGAGAGGTGTGAGGTGATGTTTCACTCTGGTTTGGATTTGCATGTCCCTGATGACTACTGACATTAAAAGTATTTTTTCATATATATGTCGGCCATTTTTTTTTTTTTCTTGCGAAAAAGAGTGCCACTGCGCTCTGTCACCCAGGCTGGAATACAGTGGCGCAATTTTGGCTCACTGCAACCTCCACCTCCCAGGTTCAAGCGATTCTCCTGCCTCAGCCTCCCAAGTAGGTGGCACTAGAGGTGCATGCCACCATGCCCAGCTAATTTTTATATTTTTAGGAGAGACGGTGTTTCACCACATTGGCCAGGGTGGTCTTGAACTCCTGACCTCAAGTGAGCTGCCTGCTTTGGCCTCCCAAAGTTCTGGGATTACAGGCATGAGCCACCGTGGCCAGCTTGTGTTGACCATTTGTATATCTTCTTTGGAGAAATGTCTATTCAAGTCCTTACACCATTTTCAAATCGGGTTATAAGTTACGTCGTTGTTTGTTTTGCTATTGAGTTGTAGGACTTACAAGAGGTCTTGGAGACGATTTTGTTATATATGACTCCACCGTATTCCTTTTAATGACTACATAACATACCTTTGCATGGATATGTCAGAGTTCCCTGCTACTGATCTTTTTTTTTTTTTTTTGGTCAAAATTTTGCTCTTAAGACAGTATCTTAGGTACATCATAAATGAAATAACTTCTGCTGTGACCCTTAGTCCTTGGTCATGACACTTTTCAATCTCTGCCTTGTATCATGGTTATCACTGGACAAAGCCACCTCCCCAGGAGACTTAGAACTCCGTGAGCAAGGGAGCCTGTCTAATGCGCCCTTTCTCCTTATGGTATTACACAGTCATAGGCATGGTAGTTGAATAACGGACCTTGGCTGTTTAAACATTTTTCTCTGTACCCAGTACCTAAGTCCAAATTTGCATTCTTGGCATCCAGTGAATGCAACGGCGCCCTCTCTGAGCATCAGTGGACATATACGACCTATCACTAACCCAAGGCAGAAATTCCTGCTGCTGCAGGCATGCAAGCACTGAACCTGCAGACGACGATCTGAGCAAGAGCCACAACTCCTTTGACAAAGCAGGCAAGTTCTGTGCCCTGCCTGAGTTTCCCATTAAGCTATCAAACCCAAAGCTGTAGTCAGAATTTCTTTTTTTTTTTGAGACGGAGTCTTGCTCTGTCGCCCAGGCTAGAGAGCAGTGGCCGGATCTCAGCTCACCGCAACCTCTGCCTCCTGGGTTCACGCCATTCTCCTGCCTCAGCCTCCCGAGTGGCTGGGACCACAGGCGCCCACCAACTCGCCTGGCTAATTTTTTGTATTTTTAGTAGAGACGGGGTTTCACCGTGTTAGCCAGGATGGTCTCGATCTCCTGACCTCGTGATCCGCCCGTCTCGGCCTCCCAAAGTGCTGGGATTACAGGCTTGAGCCACCGCGCCCGGCCCCAGAATTTCTTTCTACTCATCTTAAAACATATTGTTTTTTCACCTGAGACACACGAGACAGAAGCAACTCCACATTTTCATGACTCAGAAAGTCGAGTCAGGTTGAACACCACATTCAGCTTAAGCCTGGCCCAACTGGATATTCCTCTGCCTTCAAAGGATAGGAAAAATGTTGTCTGTACAGAGCTATTCTCTTTTAAAATGCCTATGAAGGCCCTCACCCAGCCAGAGCGAACAAGGCTGCTGAGTCATATCTGAGTCAGCCGGGAGCCTGTACCAACGACTGCAAACTGAGTCTAGACACCTAATCCTTCCATTTTGAGGCCTTGTCTGCAACCACCCTAAAACTCCCTCCTACCAGAAAGCGATGTGTTAACATATATACAAACTCCAGGTTAAAACAGCAACAAAACTCAAGTGAACTAAAACCAATTCTGCTTGAAACATTCCACAAGTTCTCTGAGCTTCCTGGAAGCGCCTGAGATGTCTCAGAGTGAAAAGGAGGTAGCAGCAGGGAAGAGAGAATCACTGTCCTAGACAAATCAGCCACAGAGCTGGTGACATGAAGCACTATGAAGAGAGGAAGGAAATCATCTGTGTCCCTCTGAGGCAAAACAGGAGGCCACAAAGCACGCAGAAGGAAAGGCCAGCAGTCTGTTGTGGCCAGGAGAAGGAACTGGAAACAGGTGCATGTGTGTAAGAGTCCCAATCTGCAGAGCCACACAACGAGAAGGCTCACCTTAGCAGCCACCGGGCCCCACTGTGACAAAGCATGGTTACTGAAACTGAACAAAACAAAACTCAGCTGGGACCCTTTCTGCAGATGAGCCACCATCTATAGCGGCTGTATGGCCCAGGAGTCATGAGGTGACATCATGGGGACTGATCCCCCAATCAGAGCAGTTCCCGCAATAAGCACGGTAAACAGTGCACGGAGGTGCTTTGTTAAGTAGAAATCATTCTGGAGAAATGAGGTGGTATTTCGTAAAACCACTGAGGTCTTGGGAAGCTAAACCAACCATTCTCAAGAAGCTAGAAATCACATTGGCCTGGAAGAGCTGGAGAGTAGAAACCTGTTTTTTATCGTGGCATGTGATGTTGGTGGAGTTAATCCCCCACAAGACCTAAGTGCTTTCACAGAACCTTCCAGCCACATCAGGAAGCCTGCAGGACTGAAACACGTTGCCCAGGCACCTGTACCTCTGTGATGGTTCCCTGTAAAACCCGTAACTCCAGTGTAATCATGAGAAAGACATCAGACAAATCCCAACTGTGAGAGCCTATCTCAAAAATCCCAAGTGAGAGCCTATCTCAAAAAATAATAAATAAAATAGAAGGGTTTTTGTTTGTTTGTTTGTTTTTAATGTTGCCCCTGGGGATAACTGCTAGACAAAAGTCTGGAGCCAGGCAGTAAGGCGGGGCTGAACTGCAACCAGAAGCCTGGGGAGAAAGGTCCAGCCTGTTTCTCCCCAGGCCCTTTGGGAGCATCGTGTCCAGTGGACTGGTGAGCCGGAAGTCTGCTCTACAGTAACCAGTACTCCTTTCCCCAAGGTTAGGCCACACATAACCTCTCTGAAAGATCACTTCGGCATGATACTCACCTCTCTATATGGCCAAACACCTGATCTCACCAAGCCAGCGTGTACAAGCAGCTGAGATCCCCACATGACCCTGAGTCTTACGTGGTGCCTGTACTCCCTGGCTCAGCTGGCCTGCTGCATACCTCACCCTGACCCTCCTGCCCAAGGGACCTTCTTTCTTTGTTCACCCAACCATGTAGGCAGGACCAGCTGCTCCAGTGCCCTCACAGCTTTACCACACATCTCTTCTGCTTCTGGGGGCTTGTAGGCTTCTACCTCCCACTAAGCAGGGCCTAAGCACTAGTTAAACAGAACAAACTTGAAGCAGAGAATGTAAGGTTGAGAGTGGTAATAATCCTAGTATAAACAATAATAATACCAACAACAATAACAGTAGCTACTTCTATTGATTGAGAGCTGTTTGTTCTTAGGATACCCTGAGCTTCCCATCTTGTAGCCCTTATCATGTTAGTTCAGTAACATCTAACAGACACCTCTTTCAACAGAGGGAATTGAATGCAAGGATTGATTTCCCAGGTGATTAAGGAAGGTGAGAACTCAACCACCATTGGTGAAGTAACCCAGAGATTAGTAACAACAGGAAACTACCACCAGCCCTAGGCTCAGGGAACAAAGGGAGAATGCAGTGTGGCCTGAGCCCAGGAACCAGAAGGAAGAACCAGAGAGGAGATTCAGCCATCACCAGGGAAGCCAATATCTCTCAATTCCCCACTTTCTTCCACCTACCAATCTTCCTCTAATACCTGCCATTGGCCAAACCCAGCCAAAAGCTATCTGGTTGTAGGAACGGAAGAAACACATACCTTGGGGTTCATACTATTTGTCCCCCAATGCACTCCCACTGTGACACAGAGCACAGAGGCCAGGCCCAGGGCAGGCACACACACTTCAAGGAAACTGCTTGTTAATCACTTGTACCCTGCACAAGACTGTCAGGGGCTAGGTCTGTCCCAATCACCGTGTCTCCGGCACCCAGCATGCTGCTTGGCATACGGTTCACCCTTAAATACATGTTAAAAAACGAATAAAGTCAAGTTACCCCTATTTCTTAATGAGGAAGTGAAGGTTCAGGGAAGCTAAGAACTTTCTGGCCCAAGCTCACAGGCCAGAAAGTGCAAAACCAGGACTCGTATCAGAGCCTAACTCCATCCTGCATACCATACTTTTGTGTGTGGGCTGCCTACCAAAGGCAGACCAGACGAAGCTGTGGAGTGGGGCCTCTTCATAAGCAGGGAGGCACAGCTGATCCCTGGCAGAGCATGGAGGAGACACTGAGTCAGGGAAACCAGACACTGGCATAAGCCGACAGGTACCCTCATCCTGGACACTCTACCTCTGAGTGCTGGAGGCCACTTATAAACCTGAGAGAGCAGTGAATGTCCTGTGTGTGCATTCAAATCCCATTAAGTGTATCTGTATGGAGGTGAGGGGGGCAGGAGGCAAGGGATCGCTTTCTCCCCAGTGCAGGAACATGCTTGCTCCCCTTTTCAGCTCTCTACCCCTCCTAAAGATGGTGGAATTGGATATAAGCCTGGCTGGATATTACAAACAGATCCATATTATCATCGTTTTCCATTTAAATATACTTTTAAAATCCTGTGGCCCACACCACAGAGGGCTGGAATCCAGGCAAACCTCCTCCTGCCCGCGGCCTGAGATTAGTATTCTTGTTGCATCCTGCAGCAGCACCACTGAAAGTTATCAGCAGGCAGACAGCCAGCTTTCAATCTCGAGAACTGCAGCCCGCAGATCGCAGCGGCACTTGCAGACATTACAGGAAGATTTAGAGACCCTCACACTGGCCGCCAGCACTAAGCCTCTGTGAGGCACCTGATGGCATGAGACTGGGGATTTCCACGAGAAAGGGAAAGGAACAGACACTTGGTGTGAAAATGTTATTTCAAAGTTGATGCAAAATATTCCATCCTAGACAGGGGCATTCTTTTCTTTGGCTAGGGTCCATGCCTGAGGGTGGGTACCGTCTGTCCCTCCCCGGCTCCCCTCCTACGGGCTCTCCAATTGTGGGGTCTCCTAGAGAAGAGGTGGGAATGGAATGAGGGCATTCTTCAGTGACAGTGAGCGACCAGCCATGGTGACTGAGGGTCCTTTCTGGGGTCAGGGTTTTCCATCCAGGGCCAGCCTCATGGCTGCACGATGTATCACGGGAATACGATCTATACAGCTGCACAGGCCCTGAGATTGGAAAGGCCTCAAGCTTGGTTTGATGTTCTGCCTTTGTTGTGTAGAAATTCTAAATAAGGGCCGGGTGCGGTGGCTCAAGCCTGTAATCCCAGCACTTTGGGAGGCCGAGGCGGGCGGATCACGAGGTCAGGAGATCGAGACCATCCTGGCTAACACGGTGAAACCCCGTCTCTACTAAAAAATACAAAAAACTAGCCGGGTGACGTGGCGGGCGCCTGTAGTCCCAGCTACTCAGGAGGCTGAGGCAGGAGAATGGCGTAAACCCGGGAGGCGGAGCTTGCAGTGAGCTGAGATCCGGCCACTGCACTCCAGCCTGGGCGACAGAGCAAGACTCTGTCTCAAAAAAAAAAAAAGAAATTCTAAATAACTTTTACACAAGGGTCGTGCATTTTCATTTTGCACCGAGCCCCACTAATTATGTAGCCAATCATGGTTCCAGCTCTTTCAGAAGAGAAAGACCACAAAATATGAGGCAGCTCTGAAAGCCCATGTCAGAAAGTAGCTCTCATCAAGACCCAAACGCTGCTGGTGCTTCTCTTTATTAGAAGACATCGGGTCAATGCATGGCTCCACGGCACCCCGGTGACCCTTGCTGTGTGTCGCTGATGTGGGCTCCCTCTGGGGTGAGGAGCCTGGAAGTATCACTGAGTATCACTGTCCACTGTAATGAGCCTCTGCCTGCTGGCCTCTGCTGGTTTCACAGGCAGCTCAGGACCATGCGGTCAAGCCTCAGTGCCCCACTTATCCTCTTGTCAAACCTAGCCACCCAAAAGCAGGGCCCAGCTCTCTGCTGGCTGAGGCTGCTTCCAACGCAGAAGCACAAACACAGGCCATCGTCAACCCAGGGAACGTGGGCAGGAGTCCAGCCTCCTCACAGCTGACCATGGAGGCGAGGAAACCCAGCAGGAGGGGTGAGGAGCTGCTCACCTGGTTACCGCTCTCCCGGATGATCTCACCCCTGGCATCTTCTGCGCCGGCTTGATCTCGACAAACCAGGTGAACTGTGCCATCTGGTGGAATTCAATGAAACCATCTGTGAGTTACAGCGAGAGCTACAGAAACCAGGTCTTCCGAATGAAAAATGAAGACATCTGGGCTCACAATTGACACTCTTCTGTTAAACCTAGATGGGTGGTTCCCAGAGTTAGAGCAGCGAGGGCGATCGTGAGGGAGGTACTGGAACCTTCCCGTCTGTCTGTGCTGACAGTGCCTCTGGGATAACATCCTGATTTTTTGAGGGCCTGAACACATCAAGGATAAGAAACATTGATCTGAGTCACATCTGCCTCCCTAGCATCTAGCATAGTAGCTGACCCAGCGGTGTTAACCCTGGCTGCACTTTACACTCACCTAGGGAGCTTTTAAAGATCTAGGCGATGGGCCCAGGCCTGGGTACGTTTTACAAGCTCCCCTGGTGATGTAATGTTCAGTCAAAGCAGAGAACCACTTGCCTAGCATGTAGTAGGGACTCACGTATTGACTGAATGTTGAATCCATCAGCAGCCGTCATATTATCCCAGCAAATGCCACACCGTCATCAATCAAGGTCAATTTAAAACAGAATGCCTTCGCCGTGGCAGCTAAGAAGAAATCATTATGGACTCTGCTTTCTTTACTAAAAAACACCCACTTGATTAAATGGGGTCTGTTTCATGGGAGGCTACAGGCTAACCACAACACTAGCCCCTCTTCTCTCTCCTCCTCTCCACACTTCAGAGTGCTTCCCAGCTGCTAAGATGCAATTAATCCTCTCCCTGACTTGGCAGATAATTAAATAAAGCTTCAAATGATATAATAGTCCCCTGAAAAATGCCTAACTTGGATTTAAAGAGAGGAAAAAAGAAAACATCTTCAGCATTTTAAAAAGTGATAAATTCACAACCTAGTTCCCCATCTTCTGCTGGAACATCCATTTTTCCAGAAGAGGCTCTGGAGAGATGGAGCAAACTTTTCTAGCCACTGCAGAGCCATTTGGTGACCCAGGACCATGGAGCTCATGCAGGAAATTCTGGCAGTTACCATGAGGAAGACTTCTGCTGACTGAAGACTCTACAGGGCACCTGAAGCGCCTCTTTATAGTCAAGGTTAGGGGAGGGAAGCGGGAGGCTGCCCTAGCCCTGGAGGCTGGACCCCAGCAAGGAGGAAGTTCAGTTCAATGCACTCCAGGTATTTTGACGGCATTGGTTCATAACTACCATCCATATCCAAATTGTGGTGGACTCCGAGGCTCCCCCTCCCCATCTCTCACCCCAGAAGAGTCTCATTGAGAAGACATGAGTTAGAGACCAGGTGTCCACGTTTTTTTAAATTAAATTCCACTGGGCTTGAGCCCCTCGCTGTTCTTAATCAGAAAACACTGGGACACGTGGGCAGGGCTCAAGCTCTCCTGTGAATTAATTAAGTGTTGAGGAAAGGGCTCCCATTACTTTAGCCACCTCTAGCTCAAAGCTCAGAAAGCTGGCAGCTGTGCCCAGAACCACGGGATCGCCGTCCAGGACTTCCTGACCTCCTGTGACACAGGGTACCCTCCTCTGTGTAGACTGGCCACAGTCTGGCCATGGGGCTCAGTGGACACATGTGTTAGCAGCTGCTTATCTCGCTTAGCGATTTCAAGGGCAGTTGCTTTGCCAGTGCCGCTGTTTCCTCCAGTGACCAAGAAGAATCTTCCAGGAACCTGGACCTCCAAGTTATGAGGCACAAAGTCTTTGGACGCAGATTCATAGCCACTCCTAGAAACAGCAGACCCATGGGAAGACCAGCTATAAGGAGAGGGGAACACAAACCCCTGCAGGAGAAAGCCTAATTCTAGGATGGCATTATTGCTGTCTCTGCCTCTCCCAACACATCACGAAACTCCTTTCTCCCTCACCCTCCCTGCTCTCATGAATACCACCATCGCAGGGCCTGCATTTCCTGGACCATGATCTTCCCAAACTTTTGAAAACATTGGAGATTCCAACATTTTGGCATCCAAATTGTCTTCCTCTGACTGCCCCAATCCTGGGGAGTGTCAAAAAGAAAAAAATCCCTTGACAGATGAATTGCTCTTTTCCCTATTGTGGGGGGCAGGTTTCGGGAAGTTTAGGAGACCATCTGCATTGTGCTTATTGCATTGCAGGACAGATATACTTGCCTGCTTGGAGAAATGGGGGAGATTTGCAAGTAGGGAATAAAGGAGGAGAACGGTGGAGTTATTTAAGCTCTGCACCCATCAGAGGAAGCCAAGGCTCCTTCAGGGACACAGGATATGCACTGAACAGCTCTAGGGAGTGCCATTCAGATCAGAATGATGGGAGATTTGTATCTGCATTAAGATAATGTTCTGGCAGGTGGCAGAAAAGCATATTGCAGAAGAGGTATTTTTTCTGATTTGCACAAAGGCATCATATTGGATAGATGCAACCGTGAGTTCCTTAACTGTTTCTCTCTCCCATTCCTTTTGGGATACCTCCCTACCTTTACTCTTCCAGTATTTCCTGGCTATGAAATTGGCTGAGGGCAGTGGTGGCAGAATGGTGGCGTCGGCAGGAGGAGGCCCAGAGGGCAGACTCTGCCCACGCACAGGCAGGCTGGGGTCTCAGAGCTTACATCTCTCACCCACGGAGTCAAGAGATTTCTCCCCTGCAATGCAGAACAGGACTCTGATCGCAAGGCTCCACACATGCCGACAGCCCTCCCACAGGACCTGTTTACAAATGGGTAGCTAACAGCTGGCCTCCTGCCCCATGCCCTGGTACAGCACAACTGCCAGTTACATGCTCTGGAACTCGGGGAAGCGGCCAAAGGATGTTTATGAGCTTGGGTTTGGTTTGAAAGTCATTGCCACAGGGCAGGCATTGCCACTTGTTTCAGTCAAGCCAGATGTTCTTAAGAGAACAAGAAAAATGTTCCTGTTTTCACCATCTGTAACTCACCAGAACATGCAGGGCAGCTTAGAAAACACCCTACCCATTGCTTCTGCTGTGAGTGGCAAACAAGACTTCTTATTCCAAAGCCTTCCTGAAAGGTTGACTTGAAACCAAAAAATATCAATAACAAGGGCTTGGACCGAACAACCTGGATTTAAGTCACAGTTCAGCCTCTTACTAGCTGTGCAAACTTGTGTTGACTTAACCTTTCTGAGCTCTTATCTCCTCATCTGCAGAAAGGGAATAATATGAGAGACCTCTTGGGCAGCCTAAATGCGATGCTGTGTGTAAGGCACTTATGACGGCACTTGGAACATATTAGGAGCTCAATAATTAGCAGTTGACATTATTATTATTATTATTATTTGAGACTAAGTCCCACACTGTCGCCCAGGATGGAGTGCAGTGGCGCAATCTCGTCTCACTGCAACCTCCGCCTCCCAGGTTCAAGTGATTCTCCTGCTTCAGCCTCCCGAGTAGCTGGGGTTATAAGTGCCCGTCACCACTCCCGGCTAATTTTGGTATTTTTTAGTAGAGATAGGGTTTCACCATGTTGGCCAGGCTGATCTTTAACACCTGACCTCAGGTGATCCACTTCGGCTTCCCAAAGTGCTGGGATTACAGGCCTGAGCCACCGGGCCCGACGACGTGATTATTATTACTATTAATCATGACAGCACCTTCCATGTTCAAACTTAACCTCATTTGGCCCCCACGTCTTCAAATCAGCAGGGACTTTGAGAGCATTTTAAACTACAAAGAGGAAACTGGAAGATTTTTCCCCCCATACACAGACGTGAGCCCTGGAATCTCTGTGAAAGACTTTTCCGGTAGAGGCAAGGGCCTGAGTCATTGCATAGGGGCTTAGCTAGGAGGAGGCATTGTGGGGAATGAGTGAGAACTTCCCAAATACAATAGAGCCAGAAAAACAGCAGTCCACAGGGAACGGGCCTGAAGCGCCCTTCTTCAGGGGCAGGAAGCTGACTGGCTTTTCTGTGATACCCAGCCCCAGCCAAAGGGGACATTAGCCTCTGGCTCCACGTTGATCCGAATGTTTCCTGAGCATGGCTCCTCTGGGTTAAACCTCTTCCTCAAACTCCATGCTGGGAGTGCTGCCAGGCGGGCAGTATCAGCCTGGCCTGCAGGACGTGTCCCCACCCTCTGTCCTCTGCCTTGGATCTTGCCTTAATACAAGAATTCCATCCTGGTTCGATCTGTTGTTAAAAAGACTTGTCTTTTATGTACTCAGCCCCTTATTGGGGAAGCAGTTTGTTTTCACAAACTCTAGATATCAGTCTCTATTTTTCAAACACACACATACGTGACTTTCCCATAGTCACCAGAAGGTAGGTGATCAAGCCAAAGGCTGGGTGTTCCATTCTTCAACACCCAGCCTCGGTGCCAAAGGGCAGTCCCCAGACAAGCTGCATCAGCATCACCTGGAAACCTGTCGGCAATGCCCTGCCTACTGACTCAGAAGTGCTTGCTTGGCAACCTGTGGTTTCATGTGCCTTGCCCGTGATTTTGATTCAAGCTGAGAGGGCATTTGTACTTACTGTTTCCTGAACCTGAGGTGACAGGGATGGGGAGGGGGAAGCTGGCAGGTACCCGTGTCTCCCCACACCCTCAATTTACCCAAATATGGAATTTGCTTAGGACCCATCTACACTTGCCCAGGGTTTAGGAGTCTGTTTAAAACTGCCCCAGGGAATTATTAGGTTCAGCAAAGTTGAGGAAACAGTGATTAGATCCTCCTGCCTAGGAGCCCAATAAAGGGAGGCTTTATAAAAATCCTTGTGCCAAGAGAAACGCTGTAAACTCTAACTCCGCGCTCTCACACTGAAGTCAAAATAAGGTTGTTGTTTTTCTGTCCCATTCACTAAATCCACAAGAGCAGGAAAACCCATCTAACTTTGCCAGCCGCCTTCCCCTCCCCTCCCTTCCCCCACCAATGTGTGGTGAATTGGGCCCCTTGGCCTCACTTCTACCTTCCCTCAAGGTGGGGAAACAGAGAGAGAGTCCTCAGAGAGATTTTTACAGCCTGCTTTCCTTGGGGCCCACCCCGGCTTGGAAACTGACTCAAGCTTTCATGCTGTGTAATGTGGAAAGATCCAGCAATTAATGGTCATTGCCAGAGGACACCCCTTTGAAGGAAAGAGGCTGCCACTGTACTCCCCTAAAAACAGTGGGACAGGGCGCACGGCTACACTCCCCACCATTCTCTGCAGCAGGGGCTCCTGAGGCAGAGCTGAACTTTCCCCAAAACAATGTGGGGCGAACAGAAGGGAGTTGCAACTCCTACCTCCCCTAGGAATGCTGGCAGGTTGCCGTGGGAACTGAAAGTGCCCCAGTGAAAGGAGAAGCCTCTCAGAAGTGAGAATCACCTGCGGGATTTGGATGAAACGCCAGTCCAGGCCCCTGTGCAGACCCACTGAATCAGAATCTGTAGGGACGGGGCCTGAAAACTGGGTACTTTTAATTCTCGCCCAGTGATGCTGATGTGCAGACAGGGTTGAGAACCAGCGGTGAGCCTAATCAATTCCAAGAGAAAACCTCCATCTGTCCTCGTCACAGGAACCTGTCACCTCTTAAAACAACGAGGTGGAGAGCCAACTAGGGCACACTGAGCGTGATCATGGGGCGACAAAACCACCACGCACTGTTCCCCAGAAGCACACACTGGGTGCACGGCCACACTGGCTGGAGACCCAGGCTGAAAAGTTCCAGCTGGAGCCAAAGGTCGCAGTCCAGGTGCCGCATCTTCTTAAAGGAAACACACCCAAAGGTACGAGGACAGAGCCTGGGCTAGCGATTTAGATCCAGCCCTATCTGACGCCGCAGCAGCACCACGAAGACATTTCCAGCACACCCAGCAGAGCGCGGAGGTGACGCCCAGGAGGCTCGTTGGCTCCGGGGCCGCCTGACGTCAGTGGGACGGCCCTGGGCCTGGGCGCGCCACAGTCCCGCCCCTCGGGCGCCAGTCTCGGTCGCGGGCGTTGAGGGGCTGGAGTCTGGCGACCGCCCCACGCCCAGCCGCGGACCAGTAGACGGCAGGCGCCCCAGTCGTTCTGGACTCGCTTAGTCGGGCCAGCGAGAGGGCGAAGGAGCCGCGGGCGCGTCCACGCCAACCCCGCTAGCCCGCGCCGAGGCGGGCCACGTGACAGCCCGGGACCCACGCCCCGCCGCGCGCCTTACTTGGTGTCCTCGCGCAGCCCCTTGGTGAACCACACGACGCTGCGGTACAGGGACATGGCGGGCGCGCCGCACACCAAGCCCCGCCGCGCTCCCGGCGCGGCCTCCGCCCTGGTCCCGCCCCGCGAGAGTCGCCCGCCCTTACATCATCCGGGTTATGTAAGAGCCGCGGCTTCCGGGGCCTTGCTTCACGAGGAAGGCGAGGGGTCTCGGGGCCGGCCGGTCGACTCCGCCCCAGCCTCAGAGGGTGGAGTGAGGGCGGACCGGCCCTGGTGGGGGCCGCAAGTCGAGGTCCGCAGTCTCCTTGGGGTTGAAATGGGGCATCGGTGCCTTTTAGAGAACACCGTCCTGCTGGGCATGGCCGGGATGCGAAGATGGCCCTGCAACGCACCTCCGAGAATTTGGTTACCTAGAAAACCATGTGGAATAAAACGACGAGGCTTATGATATTTAAAAGACTTCTGCATCGAATTGGTGTTATCTTAAGGGTTATTGTAATAACTGGCATTCTCTGAGTTCCTACATGTGTTGGGGGATGCAGTGCCCTGCCACATTTCCCGTCTCCAGCAAGCGCAGTCAGATTGGCGAAATCGCAGGCAAGAGGCAGGGCTGGGGCTCCCACCCGAGTAGTAGTTGTCTCCAAAGTCTGGACTTTTGCCACTAGTTCTGCGACTTCATGCAGTGCCAGGGAGAGTCCCTTGATTTCCCCCAAATCCTCATCAGCCTCCTTCCACCCAAGCCCAGATGAACAGTGTGAGTAAAAAAGTGTGGTTGCTGCATGAACCCAGATCTCAGACTAGTAATCCAGCCCCATTCCAGCCCTGCTATGTAGGACTCAGACACCCCTGTCCACATCTAATCTCCAGCCCTAACGCCACATTAGAAATGGGGGTCTTACTGCTGCTGTCACTGCTAGTCACCCTGTTAAAGTCTATACCGGTTTACCCAAGTCGCCCAGAGACTGGGTCCCACTTACATAGGCTGAACAGAGATCAGCTGCTTTAACAGCCTCATTACCTAGGATATAGGATCACTGTCCAACCTCACCCCGCAGCGGGCAAGTTTTTACTTCAGAATAACTTTTGAAATAAATTTCCCCAGAACAGCTCGCCCCTCTGGACAGGACCCTGGGGCTCCCCTACGTTGCTGTTATTCCTGACAGAGCGATGATATGTAAACAAGTGGCGTTGTGTAAAACCACCCAGCCTCGTGTGACTTTCAATGCCTGTCCGATTTGGCTCGGAAAAGCCAAATTTTAGATCCCCAGGGCTACATACTGTTTTTAATACACTCCTCTTTGTGTCCGTGATGGAAAAGGTGTCGATCTGCTCTGCATCTCTCTGACCACCTCAGGAAATAGGCTTTTGGCTCACAGAGCGGGGATGAGAAATAGTTTTGAACCACCAAGTCTCTTGGAGGGTGTCAGCGGCCCCTTGACATAAAAGTGTGGCTGGAAACCCAGCTCTCTGCATTAGCCAGGTGAACCTGAGCATGCTGCATACGCCCTCAGTCTTGGTTTTTTAATGTGTAAAATGGGAATGACCATGCGCACCTCGTGGGGTGGTTGTGATCATTAAAGGCATTCATTATAAAGAGCTTAGTTTCATACGAAGTGATCAGAAGTGTTCATTTCCCTCAAGTTTTCTTCTCATTCCTTTCTCCCCTACGCTTACAGCCACGCAGTGTACATTCAAGAAAGGTTCCATGAGGGCATGAGGTGTCCAGTGTTAGCCTCCAATCAAGCATCCATGAGGTAGTTCGTGTATACATTATATACATTTAAAGAGGTCTTAGGAAAAGCCAACCCCAGTCTCAAAATGAGCTTCCGCTCTCACTTGGATGCCAAGTTAACACACACAAAGAAACAAAGGGCAGTATGGAGTTCATAGAGGAATCTTCCGGTTTAACTGGAGTCAGCTGAGCTGGATTCTAATCCAATTTCTGCCAGTTATTCCCTGTGTGACCCGTGTGATGAAATGTATAGAAGGCTTAAAGTGTGCCAAGCATTGTGGATTATAGCACTTAATTCTCACACTGATCCATATGGTTACTCTTGCTATTATCCCCATTTTATAGATGAACAAACGGAGAGAGGTTAAATGACTTGACTCAGGTTACAGTAAATACACGGTGGAGCCAGGCTTTGAGGCCAGGTAGTACGATTCCAGAGTCCACACCTTGCCTGCTGCACCATACTAAATGGGGGCAAGTCAGCTGCTGGGCCTCACTTTCTCTCATCTGAACAAAAAAAGGGCCAGACTAGGTGACATCCGGGGCTCCTTTCAGCTCCAACTTTCTATACATCTAATAAGAAAATTACAGATGTTAAGTAAGTTATGCCCAGGGTGCTTTTAAGAGAAACGTCAAAGTGGGTAGGGTCGCTTCATTTCCCATAGGTGGAAAGCCACTAAAATATTTCTTCTGTATTCCTGGTTCCAATTTGCCACTCAAAAAGCCAAACAAAGAAATCATCCTCCAGAGTTCCCTTCCAATTGATTTAGATCCCTGAGGCTAATTTTGACCAAATTGGAAGGAGAAGCAGAAGGTTTGGAAATCCATGGCTTTCTGCACAACGGATACACATGATGAGAAGTCTGTATCCTCTTACACACACACACACACACACACAGTGTTCATATCGCCTTCCACTGAAGCTCATACCAGTTCCTCTAGCCAAGTTGTCATGGCAACACCAGCTGCCAATGAGATCATGGAAGACAAGGTCATAATGGCAATGGTACCTTAATATTTTACCTGGCAAAGCCACTTAGTTAATAAGATGAATAACTATAAATTGTAAACTCATAGGAAGCCAGGCACCATTCATGTACATGTTTAGTGGGCAATTGGGGGTGGGGAATGGAAATGACAGCAAAGGGAAAGGAACAAAAAGGGAGAGAGGATGAGGCAGAGAGTGGGGAAGAAGGTCTCTGATGCTGATCCTTATTTTTCAGTGTGGACCATGCACGGGTGCTGACCCTGCCTGTACATGGATTAAGGAACTGAGCTCTTCCTAATGACAAGAAGTGGGGGGCGGGTCATGGGATCCCAGCCTCTATCACAAAAGCCTTAACAGAAACCCAAGGCGACTGCTTTCTGGCATTCACTTCTAGCAGAGGAGAGCAGCAGCCCAGGGAAGAGGTACGTGGTAGACACCAGCCTGCCCTCCTCCCCACTCCACAGCTGACACAGTCACCGTGTAGAAAGGTCCTTCCGGCTGCCTCCCCGTGTCCCTTGGTGCCCATCATCCTTTACAGACTGGCTCGCCCCAGGGCTGTCTGTTGCCCATCTGAACCAACTTCCTACCGAACAAATCAGTTTGATTTAGGGGTTTCCTTCCTTTCACAAGAAACTAATCACAGCGTGGGCCTCTGGCCAGAACTTTGGCAGTGGGGAGCCGAGGCGGGAGACAGACTCGGCTTACATTGAATGCCTTCTGTGCCACTGAATTTTGTACCATGTGCATGAATCACTTACTTAGATTTAAAACACGCAGAGAAGACCCTTTTTTCCCCAGCCCTGTCCACCCTCCAAGGACTGCAGACATTGGCAGTGAGATGGGTCCAAAGTGGGGCAGTAGTGAAGCCAGGGTGGTTAGCCTTCATATAGCCATGTTGATGGAGAAAGTGATTTTCCATAAACGGGACTCGCGTTCGTCTTAAACTCTCATGCAGCCTGCTTCCAGGGCTTCTGTTTTACGACAAGCAAGTTCTGTTTTGAGTGCAAAAGCCGTGGGCTTTCTCTAGTGGTGCCTGGGGCAGGAGTAGCACCAGAGCATGCAGGCTGCTTGGTGAGGTGGTTGTAGCTCGCCTTACCCACCACGCTCTCTGTACTACCTCACACCTACCGCTGGCCTCAGGAGAAGGGCCACCTACACAGGCGGGAGAGGGATGCAGACAGAAGGTGAGAACTGGGATAGAGTGTCAGAAGGCCCACGTTCAGCTCTGAGGCATCATCAGAAAAGACACTTTACCTCTGCGAGCCTCAGTTTCCCCTCTACAGAGGAGCATAACTATACAGTCCTCATAGCATTGTAATGAGGGTGAAATAAAGAATATTTTCTTTTAACAAATACTTATGCTCAACCTACTATGTGCCAAGCATTGTTTTAATCTCCTTACAAATAACGAGGCACAGAGAGTTTCAGTGGCACATCCAAGATCACATGCATCTGGAAAGGGGCACAGCCAGAATCCCAGCCTGACAGTCTGGGTCCAGATGCCACACGCTTAACCCCTTCTCTGGAACGATGAGGGATGTGTCCCATGGTGGCCTTTCCTCGTTTCTTCTTTTAGTAACTTTTGTGGGACTAGAAATTTCCACTACTGTCCCCTCCCCTTCTTTGGTTGGTTGATTTGTTCTTGGGTATGACGGGGTAGCTTATAATTCCCACAGTTTTTCTACCAGCATTGCTCGCACTCCCAAACCCCTAAGCCTGTGGCACTCAGAGCTGGGTGCTGAGCACTGCAGTCACTAAGAGTGAGACTGGGTTTGCAGCATGGCCCTGCGTATATAGAATGACCAAACGACCCCACACTGGCCAGCTATTTAATATAGAGCGACTGTGGAGGCTTGGGAGGACTGAGGAATACTTATTTTTATTTTTGACTATGGTAAAATACACACAACATAAAATTTACCACTTTAACCATTTTTAAGTGTATAGTTCAATATTAAGTACATTTACATTGCCATGCAACAATCCATCTTCAGAACTTTTTCATCTTACCAAACTGAAACTCTGTACCCATTAAACAAGAACTCCTCATTGACCCCTTCCCCAGCCCCTGGTAACCACCATTCTGCTTTCTGTCCCTATGAATTTGACTACTCTAGGGACCTTATCTAAGTAGAATCACACTTTGCCTTTTTGTGGCTGGCTCATTTCAGTTAGCGTCATGTCCTCCAGGTTCATCCATGTTGTAGCAAGTTTCAGAATTTCCTTCTTTTTCAGGGCTACATAGTGTTCCATTGCGTGTATACACCACATTTTGTTTATCCATTCATCCATAGATGGACACTTGGATTGCTTCAATTTCTTAGCTATTGTAAATAATATTACTATGAACATCAGTGTGCAAATATCTCTTTAAGACTCTGATTTCAGTTCTTTTGTGTGTATACCCAGAAGTGGAATTGCTGGGTTATATGGCAATTCTATTTTTAATTCTAGGGGGACCTGTCATACTGTTTTCCATTAGCTGCTGTTTCATGTTATGTTCCCTCGAGTATTGCACAAAGGCTCCGTCTCGCCACATTCTCACCAACTTGTTATCTTCAGAGTTCGTTCCTTTTTTTATTTAATGGCATCCATCCTGATGGGTATGATATGGTACCTCATTGTGGTACATTATTAATTTTTGTTATGTAACTTAAAATACATTTTATAATTTCTGCACTATTCAGGTGTTGCTTCCGTCTTGTATCTGTTGCTGAATATATCTCAGCTGTAGGTATTCACACAATCACATGATATTGGAAGGATAATTTGGTCCTTAAGTAGGCGGCTTTGATTTTTTTTTTTTTTTTTTTTGAGACAGAGTCTCGCTCTGTCGCACAGGCTGGAGTGCAGTGGTGCGATCTGGGTTCACTGCAAGCTCCGCCTTCCAGGTTCACGCCATTCTCCTGCCTCAGCCTCCCAAGTAGCTGGGACTACAGGCACCCACCACCACGCCCAGCTAATTTTTTGTATTTTTAGTAGACACAGGGTTTCACCATGTTGGCCAGGATGGTCTCGATCTCTTGATCTTGTGACCTGCCCGCCTTGGCCTCCCTAAATGCTGGGGTTACAGGGGTGAGCCACCATGCCCAGCCTAGTCTGACATAATTTATGTAAAAAGTACATATATTTATGCTTAACGATACATAGACATTCCTTAAGGATACTACAGAATTAACACTGGGTACCTTTTTGGGGACCAGGAGTTGGGTGTGGGGGCTTCAAATCTTTTACTTTTTACTTCATACTCTGACATGATTTGAATCTCCAGCCATAACATGTATCACTTTTATAATAAAAATAAAGCTTTAAAATCATCATTTTAGGAAAATAAAAAGGGTTGTAGAAGGGGACATACTAGTAATTTATGTCACGCCTCCAGCTGTGGAGAAATAACCCTGACTTAGGCCAGCTTCCCTGGAAGCAGAAGAGATGAAGCTCTGGAATAAGGGATGTGTTGAGAGTGTGGTCTCGGGAGAAATGAACTAGGGTGAGGGAGGAAGCACAGGGAAAAGGGAAGCGCTGGAAAAGGATGTGGCTTTCCATGAAGCCCTGCTTTCACCTGATCTCACGGGCAGCTCTGGAGCATAAACGCCTCAAGTTTGACCTGCCCTGAAACAAGCTGGGCTTTTCCTCCCTCTTCCCCAACTCAGCCCTTAGCTATGGTTGTCGGTGGGGTAAACTGCGAGGGGGCGGAGGAACTCTCAGCAGCTGGCTCCAGTCAACCAAGGCGGCCCCCACAAAAGGGTGCAGGTGTGCACCATTAGCACCAGCACCTGCTGCTGGAGGTGGGAAGGGACGCTGGGCTGACAGAAGGGATCCCAAGGGAATCTGGGTTTCAACCCCTTTCCCCAGTGACTTGGGAATCGAACCCAAACTGGCTTCCTTATAAACAAATGTATAAACTGTAAATTGATGTAGGAAATGTTTTCTTCTGTTTTCTTTTTGATGGCCATGGAAAGGTACAGGCTATAGGACATTGTATTAAATAGCAGCTGAAATACTCAAAAAAAGATACAAAGAGTGAAAAACATCAGTTTGCATGAGTCCAATCAGACGGCAAGAGTTTTGCAATGGTGGGAAAATCCCCGGAAGGCTGGAGAAGAGGATGTGCCAGCCTGCTCTTGGTGAGCAGGCGGCGAGGCTTCTGATCTCCTCCTGATGGTGGTCAGGAAGACTTTTTTATTTTTTTACTTCATGGACTATGTATATCTCACCATTGATTACATCTCCCTTCCTGCATTGAGAATTTGAGAAAATTCAGAGATTTGAACCCAGGACTAGATAACCCAGGGAATAAGGCACAAGAAAGGCAGGGGTGGCTCTAGGAGGCTGTAATCTAAGGCCTACAATTCTATGGGCGGCCTTGACATCTCTGAGCCTCACAGAGGCCCAAGGGCTTAACTGTGAGTTCCCCTGCCCTCACCAGGCATGCCCCTTCCCCAGCAGGCAAGGTCTCCCACCTGACCAGTCCCCTGTCAGTCACCGCCCCTCACCCAGGCACCAGCCGAATGGGTTTCACCTCACTGCCCATCTGTGAAATTACTCAAGCAAGACAGGAAACTCCTCCCATGGGAACACAGGGTTACCTGGTCCTCCTGTTACTACAAGGCATGACCCTCGTGGCCCCTGCAGGTCCACTCTGTTCCCAAGTGCAAGCCCCATGTGGCCCTACATAACATGCTGTGTCCTCCTCGCCCAGGCAGTGAGTCTAGTGACTAGTAAGCTGCTGTCCATCTCATCTGTCCAGTGGGGGAAGGGGTGCATTTGGGCTTCTCCCACTATTTAGGACAGAGACCCCTCCCCCACCAATAGGGTAAGTAGGAAGTGATCAGAACAGAGGGACGTTTTGAGTCACAAGGCTTTTTGGGAACATGCTGTATGTGCAAACTCTTAATGCCAGCAGCAAGCCCCAGTTGCTTTTCCTTTGCCTATGAAGCAGAGCTTACTTCTCTTAACAATGCAGTAAGTTTTAAAAGCTGACCGGTATAACAAAGGAAGGAAGTGTCTTAGAGGAAACAACAGGGCTGGGTGAGGTGGCTAATGCCTGTAATCTTAGCACTTTGGGAGGCTGAGGCAGGAGGATTACTTGAGGCTGAGTTTGAGACCAGCCTGGGCAACATAGTGAGACCCCATCTCTAAAAAAAAAAAAAAAGAAAACCCCACAAAAACCAAAAAAACAAACCAAAAACCTGACTGGGCATGGTGGCATGCCTATAGTCCCAGTTACTCAAGAGGCTGAGGTGAGAAAATTACCCCAGTCCAGGAGGTCAAGGCTGCAGTGGGCTTTGATTGTGCCACTGTACTCCAGCCTGAGTGACAGAACAAGACCCCATCTCTTTAAAAAAAAAAAAAAGAGAGAGAGAGAGAGATTGAGAGAGAGAGAGAAAACAGCAGATGTATTTGGAAACACTCCTCTCATTTCTCTTCTGCTTGCAATGGCAAAATGCTGTCTCCTGGGATATCCAAGATAACTTAGCTGCTGTGATGCTAGGCTAACCTGAAAGTGAACTACTGAAATTCTGTCTCTAGAAAAGACAGATTAGTTGTCTTAATTAGTTCTATACTTACAAAAGATAAATTATCACTAGGATTACTAAGAAGAATTTTGTGTTAGATCGTTTTTCTCAAATCTCCACTAGAGACTCATCTGCTCACCTGAGGGTATTGAGTTTTATGGAGCAAAATTTGCCTAGAACAGGTTGTCAGCTTCTGTGGACACAGTCTACCCCCGGGAATCCCACTGGAAGAAAGAACAAATGAAGCGTCCCAAGGACTGGAGGATTCTCTTCCCCTGGGGTATTCAAGGAAGACACCGGGGAACAAATTGAACAAAGTTTATTTCATCAACAATGAAAAATGCCCAGAAGGAAATGAAGCACAAGATTCAGTTACACAAAAATGAAAGCTATTGACCACTCGGCCACTTCTCATACTAAAAGAGAAGGAAATAATACGAAGTACTGGAAACATTATATTGTCCTCATGGTGACAACCAAGATGGGCCTGACACAAGCCAGTCCAGGCTGTATGTGTGGCCCAAGTGCACACAGGTGGTTCTCCGGTCACTGAATCAGAACCAGCCAGGCCCCACGAGTCACAGTCTCTGGGGACTGTGATTCTGCATTGCAAATAAGTCCTTGGGTAGCTCTGAGGGTTCACCAAGGTTTGAGAACCACTGGTGTGGCTGACTCCCGTGATGCGGTCCCACGTTTACTGCTTTCAACTGTCATTTATACAGATTCAGGCAAAGAATGGTTTTTAGTATGATGCCCGATGTAGCAAATAAAATGACCTTCAACATATAGTTGATCTTTGCTGCAGTCTTTTCTCAGATGGGAAGAACTGATCATCCCTCTCTGCCACATAATTTGTTCCCTTGAGGTTTCATAGCATCTGGAAGGTTCAGGTGCTCCCATGTCCACTTCCCATTGCCTTGCCAGGTTCCCATTGGAGGAAGGCTGCCCAGGTCTTGGGCCAGTCTTAGATGGGCATTTTCATTCTGCAGGTATACACAGCACATTTCACATCAGTGTGGAATGCCTACTTCAGGCCATGCCAAGGATTATAACGTCTTCTATAACCAGGAACCTCTTACCTCTTAAATTCACCTCCAGCTGAGTGAAATTATACTAACAGGTGATCACTTAAAGGGCACGCAGCTCAGCCCTTCCTAGACAGTCTGGATGTCATCCTTGGATTAAGCCAGACTTCAAAGAACCATGGTTACAGACCATTTGCCTTAGCCCCAGAGCCTGTTTCTTGAAATGTGCCTTATCATAACCATCTCACCATCTCCTGAGGGAGGCCTTCGTCAGTTATCATTCAAAGCCTGCTGCGCTGAAGACGTCACCCACTGAAACACTCAGTGTCCCCTCTATGAATGAATGCACACGAACATTTTCTTTCGGATCTAACCTGTTTCTCCAGAAGGGGGTAATTTTGTTTTTTAGAGATAAGGTCTCATTTTGTCACCCAGAATAGAGTGCAATGGCGCAATCATAGCTCACTGTAACCTCAAACCAGGGAAGATGTGTGACTTACAGGAAGAGATCATCACCTCTTCCTTACTGCTTTGGTGACAAGGAAACTGAAAGCCAAAAATATAGTCCAGATTTTAGCAATTATTTAGGACCTATGACCAATATTCTCCATTGCAACTGGGGGTGGGCTGGGGGGGTGCATATGCGAATGAGCACACTCCATCCATCACTCGCTCTGGGGAAGGATTTCTGCAACACTCTGGTGATACTCATGCCTACCAGAAACTGGGAATGTCCAACTTTTGAGACCTAACTAGTGATGTATCCAAAGCACTAGCCAGTACCTGCCATCTGCTAACAGAAATCCTCATGCCCATAGTTGTCCACAGCTCTTTCCGCCTTTGCCAAGGCCCTTGCAACAGAAGCCTCAGAGGCTTTCATGTGGGAGTCATGCAGGCGTCCCTGGGCCCAGATCTTTGCTGTTCACAGATGTCCAAGCATTGGCTACGTGACTGGGAGTGGCTGACGAGTCACGGACTGGGGAAAGGAGGGTGGGAGTGGAGCCCATGGAACCCCTGGCCACCCCCGGTATCGTGGCCCACAGACTCTCCCCAGACACGGAGAGGGCAACATGGGACACAGTGAGGATAGAATCGGGCATCATAGGTGAGGTAGGATCTGCAAAGTGCACACCCGCTGGTCTTCTGTCATGGCTCGAGTGAAAATGATAACAGAAACTGCCCTTAGAGACGGGGCAAAAAAAACGGCTGTTCCTGCTTTGTCCAGCAGATGGCACACCAAGCACTTTCTTCTCACCTGGGAGGAAAGGGGGACCAGTGGTGACTGCCCGGGGAGAGCTTCTAAACTGAAATGGGAAGACCCCTTGGGACTCACAGGGCCTTTCTCTTAAAGCCACGGAGAAGAATGAGCCTCTTGGTTTGAGCTGACACTTCTGATGAAGGGAGGTGCCTCCATTCATGGCCACTCAGGGATTGGTTTGATGAGAAAGCACAAAAAAATAAAAAAATTAAAAAATAAACACAGTTCAGCAGTGTGTAAATATATAGAAAGGCTATGCATGTGGCTGAAAGAAGCACAGTTAAGCAGGTGCCACGCACCCCTGGGCATTGCCCTAGAAACACTCAAGACAGCATCTTCATACAAAATTCTAAAGCGTGAGACTTTGCTCATAAAGAGGCTCCCTAGCAAGCACTGACAATAGACCTGGACTTCATCTCTCGACAGCGGCAGCCAGAGGGAAGGTTAGTGGTCACTGTTTGGTGTCATCCTGGACTTCCAGACATCTCAATTTACAAAAGGCTTCCAAAGCCTAACTGGTCATCAGGTTGAGGAGCTATTATTTGATAGTTAAACTCAGAAACCAAAAACAGCTACACTGACGGCAACCCAACTCATGCAACCTGTCCAGAAACATACAAAACTGGTTTATGCCACCCAGCCAGCCGCAGATCATAGAGAGGCACACGAATAGCCAGGGGCAGAGACAGACTCAAGGCCAAGCAAAGAACCTGCAGCAGCGGCACACGGTGCACACGGCGCTGCACTCCGCAATGCCTGGCTAGCAGGCCAGCCCGCCCCCTAGGTGGAAGTGACTGCTTTGACATTGGCAGATTTTATAGCTGACCTTGGGATGTTCCACCCATCACATCAAACCCATCTGATACACGGCTGGAAGAGACTGCACCTTCACTTTCCCGAAAGGCAGCTAGAGTCACTAAAAGAATTTCTTTTTCCTTTTAATAACAAAAGTCATCGTAGTGCGTGAAGTTAACATATATCTTGTTTGAAAGTCTGTGCACTTTCTATAACTTCAAGGTGACCATGACTGAATGACAGCAGCAGTAGCAACAACCAACCTTGTTCTTGTACCAGTCATTGAAATTGCACTATGATTTGAAAAGGTCTCCCATTCTTTGCCTCTCACACTTCATCCCCTCAAAAACAATGATCACTTTGAAAACTCTTGTGAGAACAAAATTCCTACTCTGAAAAGAGCAGAAGTGATTTCCCCATGTCTAGGAAGGCAAGAGTTTCTTTAGTCCACTATCATATTCAGTGCGTTTGGGTGGCTTATTAAATGCCTTCAGGGAAGATTTTATTACCTTTATGCCCTTCTCCTGAACCTGTGTGTGTGTGTGTGTGCGCGCGCGCGCATGCACGCGTGCACATGCATACATGGTATGCTGGACAAGGCAGCTATCAGTCTTCATCGGCAGGAAGTCTCCACCTGGAGCACAGGTAGACACAGCCGCTGCACAGCAGGAGCAAGCCCAGCACGGTGTGACTGAGTGCCAGGACTCCAACTGCAAAGAGGTACAGGGTTTTATTACAGTAGTCCTGAGGCTGCTGGAAAGGGGGAAGAAAATCAGGCAGGTACACAGAAAAGACCCAGTAGTTTCCCAGGATGAACCAGAGGAAGAGGAAGAGGCTCAGCAGGAGGTGGATGTAGTATCTGTGAGCATTCTGCCTCCAGGGGTATTCGTCATCATCATCATCATCGATCACCACGGCCTTGGACAGCAGCCGCCTCATCCTGGTGGAGTCGTACAACAGGAGAGACACCTGGGGCGTGGTGGGGAGCCGGGTGGCAGGGCAGAGCAGCAAAGTAGAGGGGAAGAGAGGGGATAGAAGGTAGCGGTGGCGGGGGTGTTGGGGAGAGAGAAAGAGGAGAGAGAGGAAGGTGTCATGAAAAGTACACACACTGAGTTAGAAATGCCACCAAGCACAAAATTTAATTTGAAGAATGAGAATTAAAACTGGCAAGAATGAAGGCATAAATTCATCACCAGCATCCTCAGTGGCGTCTTCCTTTTAGATGTGTGAGTTGGTTTGGACAAGGGGTTAGCTGGGGTGACTCGTCTCCACATCAAGGTTCAGACTGACTCTCCCCTGTATTGTGCTAGCACATTTGCACCCACACATAACGTAAAAACGACACCTGGTCCGCATGCTAGAGGCCTTGAAATAGATCCCTCTCTCGGGAGGAACCCCCAGCAGACTTTTCCCTGGTACTTCCAGGCCATGTAACAGGCTTGGCCAAATCCAGGTACTGTGAGCCGTTTCCTCCCCACCCCAGCCCCGCCCAGCCTGCTTTCTCTCTTCTTGGAAGTTCGCACCACTCCCCATCTCAGGCATCTGGAATTCCCAAGTGGGGCTGTGGACTGAGAGTGTTGTCTCTCTTGTCCTCATACACCTTTCAAGTCAAGAGCACAGACCCTTGTCCTTGGAGTGATACTCTTGGGGGACAAAGACCATCTGGGCCCCTGGCAGATGATCCCTGACTCCAGCCTGACACGCCTTTGAAACTCTGCTCCCACTTGGTTACACAAAGCACCACAACCCACCCAACTCTAACTGGCCACAGATGCCTTTGTCACAGGGGAGCACGCTTCCCCTGGAAATGCAGCGGTGGAAGGACACAGGTGGTCTTTGCTAAGGAATCCCTTAGCAGCTCCCCGTCTTCTCTGCCTAGCAACTTGATCTGTGATGTTTTTGAAAGCCTGGCCTGTGTATCTGCTCTCTCCGGCTTCCTAGGCTGCCTACCTCTCCCGAGGCCACGCTCATGGCACCCCTAACCCTGGAGAGCAGGGCATTAGAAAGAATCCTTGGATGACGGAGGATGTAGCTGACTGGCAGAGGCGGGGAGAGATTCTGAGCTTGAGTGAAATGGAAGGGCAAGCAGGAGCCAAGAGATGCAGCTAACTGGGCTCCAAACTGTGAAGAGAAGCAAGGATAAAATAAAGAGACAGAGAGATGGGAACAGCGAACCCCAAGCCATGCCTTTGGGTGGGTGATGACTCCCGGTTTGGACTTGTTCTATTTAAAATTCTGGATGGAAATGCAGGTGCTAGTGGCCCACAGGGGGCGGAGTCAGAGCCTGGAGGTGAACAGAGAGAGGTGAGGACTCCTGGCGGAGATCTGGGAGCTACCTGTGAGGAGGTGATAGTGACTCTGGGAATGGGTGTTGTACAAAAAGAGACCCCAGTGCTGAGCAAAATGCTTGACATACATTATCTCAATGAATTCTCCCAGCCTGAGGTAAGAGGTACTAAATAAACATGGGCACAGGACCAAAACTGGAGCCATTGGGCCAAATGTCAATAGTGATGTTCTCTGGGTGGTGAAATTTACAAATGATTTTGATTTTTTCTTTGTGCTTATCTGCATTCTCTGATTTTCCACAATGGAGAGTTATTACTTATGTAAAGCTACAAAACCTAAGGAGGGTGGTTAGTTCAATGCTTGGTATGTGTGATCTTTAATGTCCATCCTCGCCTGGGGCTGCATATTATCCTTGTTGCCCAAATGAGGAAACTAAGGCTCAGAGAAGTTAAGTCGCTTCAGTGAGATCCACAGTGAGTGAGAGAACGAGAAAGGCAGTGATCCACACCTCTTTGACCACTGTCTACACCACAGTACACTGATGATTAAATCGGAGGAAATTAAATTGGATGGTTCACTCCTAAGACTTGCAGCCTGGCTGGGAGGCAGAACATCTCCATAGGAAAAGGAAAGTGAGACCTTAGGGGAGTTCAGAGAGCCACCCACAGTAGAGCTGACTCATCCAGGGAGGGCTGCTTGGAAGAAGGGGCATACTTGGGACCCCCATGCACAAGGAGAGGTGCGAGGGTCCTCCTCTGAGGGGGAGTGGTGTGGCAAAGGTGAAGGGTGGTGGGTTTAGGGTAGGGGAAAAACCAATTGACGGTAGTAGGTTGGCTGACCGTGGCTGTGTGGTTGGGAAAGCCCAGGTTGAACACTAGCTCTGCTGTTGCCTTACTGTAAGCTGGAGCTGAGAATCCAGCTCAAGTCTCCATCACTCAGATGCATTTCCCTTCCTTGCAGGGCCTCATTCCTTGGAGGAATTCACCCACCCACCACGTGCCCATAGATCTGGCTGCCCTCCCAGGACTGGTTCTCGGCTACAGTGATGCCAGGAGAAAGGAATCAGCCCCAGGAGAGAGCCGTGGCAAGTGGGTCCCACTGCCCAGACTTTCTGGAGCCACCTGGCCCCCTTCTCTCCCACTAACCTTTGAGGTTGTGAGCTCTTCCAATCCATGACCTTTTAAGTTAGCCAGAGCTGATTGTTTGTTCCTAGTAGTCAAAGAATCCTTCCTGAAGCAAGTACCTGCCTCAGAGGGGCATGGCGAGGACTGAATGAGCTCCAAATGAGGGCAGAGTCATCAGCATGGCATCAGCAAAAAGCACATGCTCACCAGGGTAGCAATCGCCACTAGGAAGGGTGATGTGGGAAGATGAGGGGAGTGCAGGGTAGGTGATGGTCACTGAATCCATGTTTTGGAAACTGTCTTTTAACACGACCCTCAGTAACAAATACATTTTATGCCAAGTCCTAGGCACTGGGCAACTGCATGTCCTTGTTGGCTTAGAGAAGTCCTGGTTTATGCTGTTGTTCTGGCAGGATGATTATTAGGGCTGCTTTGTACTCTCAAAAGTGTCCCAGTTAGGATGATAAATCAACTCACCCAAACACACATGTCCATATGTAAGTGTCACACAATACTTAACTTACTAGGCACTCTAATTTTCTATTTTATTTTTTAAAAAGCAGGTCACAGCCTACTTAATTCATTTCCTGATCTTCATAACCCTCAGTTCTTTTTGGTAGCTCCATGAAATGTCAGCTCACATCTCTTCAAGTTTCTCTCCATAGAGTGCAATACTGTGAAGCTATCTGATGCATTTCAGGAAGGATGTTGGGACCCCCTCGGCAGGTTCTGAGGTTGAATACAAACCATCATTATTACAGGTAAACTTCTGCCTCTGGGGACTCTAATCCTGTTTGCCGCTGCTCTAATGGTTATGGACTCACTGTATATTACCTTGCCATCATGAGCACAAAAATTTAATTTGGCTTCAAACGGTTTTAGATTGCCAGGGCAAAAAAATCAATGCTGCTTATTAGGGCCTTAGTTTGTTCATTAAAATAAATTACCTTTGGGTCCTGGGTTGGCTTTCAGAAAGGAAAAGTTTGCTGTTATTAAGAGGAACAGACCCCACGGACAGCAGCATCTCTAAAGGAAAGCTCCACTGGGCAGCTTCACGATGAGGTAGTCGAGTGAGAACAGGAGAGGCAGAGGTAATTACTGCTAAAAATGCTGCCCTTGTTTGAAGCATCTCTGTGGCACTCAAACCATCAGAGCCTTCCCTTAACACCGTGGGGGCCATGGGGAAAATGTGGCTCCGCTGAGCCAAGAGCCTTTTGGTTTTCTTGGAGCTGAACAGAGTCCCAGGTAGATCCCATGGGGATACTGTGATGGGGACCATCGTGTGTATTTGTACATTTTAGGACACTGCCCACCAGACCGCTGTTAGGAGATGGGGGCATTTAACAGGGAGGTTACCTCAGACACAAAAGCCTCCCAAGGTTTGCCCCAAATCAGACGTCTCCCACGACAGAGTGGAGCTTGTGGCTACCAGTTGCATATAAGAACAATTTTCAAGACATTCCTTTGATGTCTTAGATCAACAGCATGACCAGCTCCACTGGCCAGGATCTCTCCAAGGATCCCCGCACCAGAAAGCAGCTGGCAAAGAAACCCAACAGTGGCTCCAAATAAAAGTTCATACTTGGCACTCTTAACTCAGTTTTCTCTTGTGTTATGGCTTTGTTTTTATGAAACCATCTTGGGAAAATGGATGCTTGTGTTTTCTGGCTTTGATATAGAAAGTGGTGAGGTGGGCTTGGAAGGCTGGGAAGAGTTGTTGATAGATGGAGGCTGACCGAAACTTCTCTTGGTAGGTGTAACATTGCTGTGGGCCAGGGATCTTGAAAACAACTGCACACTGTGCACGCCCCTGATATTTCTTCTTCAGTTGCTTTTTCTGTTTAAACAAATGTCAATACAGCCCAGGAGCAGATTAACTACATAACCTTGAGAGTCATAGAGAAGCACTCCTACCCCAGGCATAAGAATACTTTAATAGTTGATTGATAACTGCAGCCAATTAACCCTATGTTAGTCAATTGAGAACTAGGAGGTATAGTTAAAAGCAGAAATAGGAACTGCTAAATCAAACATATTTTAACCAAATGCAAACCCTGCCTTCAACAGGAAGCTTTTTTTTTTTTCCAAAAAAAAGCAGCAGCAGCGCAAAGAAAGACCATGATTTCACTGGCTGAATTCAATGGTATAACTAGCAGTCAGGGACTCCTCTGCATCAACTCTTGTCAGACCAAAGCCACAGCTTAGCACACTGAACTCGAGAGCAGGAAGGAAGCTCTTGCAAAGAAGAGTAGCCCTGGGTAAATGCCCTGCATCTGGAAAAATCTGTGTCTCTGGAGCCAGCCCCATCACTTCAGCAACCACGCTTAGGGGAAGTTGTTTTGGCTCCCCTGTGAATAGCAGGCAAATAACAGGTGCATTCCAGGATGGTTGTGAGTTAAATTTCTACAAGGACTACAAACAACAGATAAAGATACTTTACCTTTAAGGTGCCGACGATGCCACCCACTAGCAAATATAAAGGTATGAGGGGCTGTATAGGGCAGTCCTCCAAAAATTTCATTCCTACATAGGGCAAACAGAAGATGATTGAGAGAAATACATTCAAGAGCACAAAGCCTGGTTCTGAAAATGAGTGGGACACCTTCAAAAGCCAAAATGTTAAACATGCAAACCATATGCTTGTGGGATCTGCTCAGCCTCACCAGCCACCTGATCCCCAGGATGCTCAGTGGATTGACACTGCAGAACTCACTCTCACAGCGGAGTGGCGATAAATACTCCCGCGGACAGGGCAGGGACCAGGTGTCACTGCACCTTTTTTCTGGGTATTAACTGGCTATGGGTTGCACTCTTCTTTTCTGAATAGCCAGTGTATGAGAACTCAAGTTTTCAAGGATTCAGAATTCAAAGGATCCCTTTAAATATACAGTTTTCTTGATATGCTTAAAATAAGATTCAATTCATGAGTCACATTTCCAAAATGTGACTCTGTGAATGAGGTTCTCATCTACTCTGCTTCCAGGGACCAGGTGGCAGGGAGGAGCCACTCTTCCTCCTTGTGTAGCGAGCCCTCTGCTGTGTTAGTCACAGTCACCATATGATCACCATTGACCATGTCACTTACTGGACCCCAGCTGGGAAACACACGTGTGCTCACATATCCTTAGCTACCAGATACAGATTACTACCAAGCCAGCCTGCCCAGATGCCTACCCTTTCTTAAGGGTCATTTTCTCCCCAAAGCAATGCTCTACTTTTCTCAGGTCTTTGTTCTCTAGACCTATTATTAACCAATGATATAATGTGTCTATTTAAAATATAAAGAAGAAATGCCCATTTCCCTCAGGGACCGGTCTGGCTCAAACGACCAAGCTCCAGATGAATTCTAACAGACACCTTTGCTATGGGAGACACTGACTGCCCAGCATGTGCCCCCGCCACATTGCCCACCTCCCTTGTTGAGTAGCAAGGCAGTGTGACCAGTTCTGACCAGTGGGCTGTGGGACACTTTGGGGCCAAACCATGTATTTGTTTTTTTTGAGACAGAGTCTTGCTCTGTTGCCCAGGCTGGAGTGCAGTAGCATGATTCAGTTGCAACTCACTGCAGCCTCAACCTCCCAGGCTCAAGCGATTCTCCCACCTCAGCCTCTGAGTATCTAGGATCACAGGGATGTGCCACTATGCACAGCTAATTCTCTTTTCCTTGTAGAGAAGGGGGCTCACTATGTTGCCCAGGTTGTCCTCAAACTCCTGGGCTCAAGTGATCCTCCTGCCTGGGCCTCCCAAAGTGTGGGATTACAGGCATGAGCCATTGTGCCCAGCCCAGGCCAAAGCATTTAAAAACTGATACATGATTCGTTGTTTGCTTCCTCTGCTTTGACCACCTGGAAGCCATGGGTGGAGATGGATTGTTCTCAAGATTGAAGCAGCTTGGAATATTATGTCATCACATTGCCTGGGAAGTCCCCATGCCCCCTGACCCATGATGGAATTTGCATAAGCAAGAAATAAACCCTTATAGTGTTAAACTACTGGGATTCCAGGGTTAATGTGTGACTGCAGCACAGTTAAGTTACCCTGGCTAATACATTTGTCAACAGATTCCAAGAAAGGGAATTCTTACTGTAGAACCAAAGCCTCCTGTTTAAATGACATTTAGACTTTTAGCTTTGATTTGACATTTTATTCCCTATAAATGCCTGATACTTAAGCAGAGGGAGTAAACTGTTTTTCTATGACTACACCATATTCCACTGAAATGAACAAAATTCTCTAGGTATACAGAGAGCTATAAATTCAGAGTCCAAACAGAATTTAGTCAAATATACACATTGATCCAATCATCAACCTATGGAGGCTTGTCTTTTAGTTATCTCTGATGTGTAGCCGAATTTGTTATTAAATGGAAATACTTTCCAAGTCTCAACACAGCCCTTTCACACAAAGACCTTTAAGTACCTGGTGCCAAATTTGTTGGACATGGACCGCCTTTCAATTCAAAAGCCAGCTGTGAAATGAACACTGAGTAATGGCTTAGATATCTGCTCATTCCCAGTGAATCAAGACAGCTGCTATTCACAGGAGAGTCAATCAGTGCACAGATGGCTTAAAACGATCCTAATAAATTTAATAAAAGCCATCTTTCCCCCTTGGTTCTCACGTACTGCTTAGGACCTACCTAAACTCTCGATTTTCTTTCCTGTCTGATCTGCAGTATCGCGATTATTCTTTTTGGCTTTAGATCTCTCCCTAGTTCAGTTGATAACAACTACCAGATGTAGTGATTTTTAAAATATTTGTTATTGTGATAAAATTATCTCAACAAAAATTGCCGTTTTAACAATTTTTAAGTGTACAATTCATCGGCATAATTACATGCATCATCTTGTGCAACTATCCCCACTATCTATTTCCAAAATGTTTTCATCACCCCAAACACAAACTCTATAACCAATATTGCTCTAGAAGCAATAAGACCTCCAAAACCCTCTTTCTGCAGTGGATGTGGTGATTTTAATATAATATCCATGGGAATTGGCTTGTGGGGTCTTTTCTCTTTTATGCAGCCTTGTTGGTGGATGAATTGTTGCAGTTACGTTCATTTGAAAGATAACTGGCTGGGCGCGGTGGCTCACGCCTGTAATCCCAGTGCTTTGGGAGGCCGAGGTGGGCAGATCACTTGAGATCAGGAGTTCAAGACCACCCTGGCCAATACGGTGAAACCCTGTCTCTACTAAAAATACATAAATTAGCCAGGCGTGGTGGCGGACGCCTGTAATCCCAGCTACTTGGGAGGCTGAGGCACAAGAATCGCTTGAGCCGGGTAGGCGGAGGTTGCAGTGAGCCGAGATTGTTCTACTGCACGCCAGCGTGGGTGACAGAGTGAGACCCTGTCTCAAAAGAAAAGAAAAAGAAAGATAATTAACCCGAAAGTCCAAAGGCTAGGGTTCTCTTACCTTACAGATTTTGCATAGAATGCCCTCTGGAGAGTATTCCTGACTTCCTAAGCAGAGTATGCCTAACATCTTGTGAACTCTTCTTGGAAGAACAGAGTCATATGATAAATATTAATTTTTGAATTCCACTGTAATAATCACAGCACCAGGGCCTACTGAAGTGACTGAATTGTTCACTCTTACACTAAATGGCCCCAGACTACTTGGCTGTTTTAGTTCTCTGCAAACCTTAAAATCTCATCTTCTTTTTTATTTCCTGTCAGGCTGTTGGCTTTCATGTCTTACAGATCTAAGGATACTGTTTTTGTTTCCATTTTTAGTATTGTGGCTTCAGCAGGAGTGGCACGGTGAAACTTCCATAACAAAATAAACCCTTTTAAAGTGAATAATTCAGTGGCACTTAGTGGATTCACAATGTTGTGCAACTACCACCTCCATCTAGTTCAAAAACATTTTCATCACCTCGGAAGGAAGGCTCCTACCCATTAAGCCATTAGGGTACTGGGTGTTTCGTTGCTGTTTTGCAACAACTGCTCCAATATGCTGTGAGCTTGGACCTAGAACACTGGGCCTGCTGAGCTTCTTTTCTGTTTTGTTTTTTGGTTTTTGTTTTTTTTTTTGGAGACAGGGTCTCACTCTTGTTGGAGTTGGCTGGAGGTACAGTGGCACGATCATTCCAACTCAATCTCCCGAGTAGCTGGGGCTACAGGCGCACACCACCACAGCCAGCTAATTTTTAAGTCAAGACTTGAATTTTTTGGTAGAAACAAGGTCTCACTATGTTGCCCAGGCTAGTCTCAAACGCCTGGGCTCAAGCATTCGGCCCGCGTCAGCCCCACTAAGTGCTGGGATTATAGGCGTGAGCCAGTGTGCCCGGCCATGCTGGGATTCTAGGTAAATAGGGGTAGCTAGGTCCTGTACGCAGGCCTCAGGGGCTCCCACTAGCAGTGTTCAGGAGCATGAGATTAATTTCACTGACATGTGATAACAATTCTTAGCTACTCAAGGAGCTTCCCCCATCGTGCCCCTCCCCTGACCTCCCCTGACCTCTGCTAGACGTCACACTTCTGGATTATGAGGTTGTTTAATATACGTGATTTATGGAAATATTTATTCATTCATTCAGCAAAAAAATGTATAGAGTGCCCATACGTCACCTAGCACCAGGTACATTTTTTGTATTGCTCGCATCCTGCTTCCACAAGGGAACATAGGAACTGGGAAAGGACTTTGGGAAACCTCTAGCCCAGTCACTCCCAAACTTGGGCTAGAGGGATCAGAATCATCTGGGGACAGATTTCTAAAAGAGGGTGTCTGTTCCCACCCAGATATACTGCATTGATATCTCCCAGGGTGGGGCCCGGGAATGTGTGTTGTTTAAATCTTCACCAAGTCATTCTGAGATGGTACATAGGTGTCTGGGAATCATCGGGCTGGCCAGTTCTTCTTAAACACATATTTAATGTTTAAAGATTACACGCCTTGGGTCCATGCCCCAACCTGGCTGACCTGTGGTGTCCAGCAGCTCGGCAGGCAGCTTACCTATGAAGGCCATGGACAGCGGTAGAGCCAGGAAAGCGCAGAGCACAAAAACGAAGCAGGCTGCAAGGAGAAGAAGGGGCAGGCACTGGGTTAGAAACACACAGACCCTTGCATTTCCTCTTCACTGCAGTTTCTTAAGCATCCTGTGAAACCTGACTTTCTCTCCAGAGGCAAGTCAGCAGACAGGAGGAGAAGGTCGCAGCTCGCCTGGGGCTCCCACACAGTGGATGCAAGCCAAGACTTGCATTTCTCAGAGAGCTGAACATCTCTTGTGATCACTCTGCCGATGCCAAGGCCCAGATTTCCTGCAGGACCTCTCCAAGTCTGACAGCTTATAGAAAAGGAGTTTATAAACTGCCACTGTGCCTGTGCCAGGACACCAGAAGCTGCCGGCATCCACTGAGCCAGGCAGGACTCACCCTGTGCTTCCTGGGCTCCTGTACCCAGGGCAGATGGTTCTTCTCTTCCCTGGATAAAATTCACTGACAACTCACTTTATCACTTAAAGTATTTGCTTCACAAAATCTTTTTCCCTTTCCATTCATTTGGTTATATATTCCATAGCCCATGACATTAGGTGGGCTCCTAAAACTTCTTGCTGACACACAGTATAATAGAGCTTTGAACTGGCTTCGGGGTTTTCTTTCTGTTAATGCCACCAATTCAACTTTTAGACATTGGGAAAGAACAAAGGAATGGGGGCTACACAGGCTTGGGTCCAAATCCTGGCCCTGTCACTCACTGGCCATGTGGCTTTGGGTAAATTCATTGACATCCTGAAGCCATTTTCCTCTTCTGTAAAAGGTGGTGACAGATGTATGCATGAGGACCTCAGAGTATGGGGCAACTTTTATGATTAGGCAATTACTTCCCCACTTTGCTTCTTGGTTTCCTCATCTGTTCAATGGACCGCAGATATAGGTTTTGCTTGGCCAGTAATTTTTTTTGGAAAGTGTGAATTTGAATGCTTCTTGGGTAGGCCTGCCCCCCAGTTCCCACTGTCAGAGTCTTGACAGCATCACACATCTGTGTTTTCTGCTGAGTCCTGTTGTCATGCTGAGAGCTGACAGAGGATCTCTGAGTGAATGTCATGGTAGCTTCTGCAGCATCTGCTCCTTCCTCTCTAGGTCATCACCTCAATTATTTTCGGGTACCACCACCTCCCTACCTCCCCATTCTCCTGTGCCGTTTATGTACTCTAGCAGAAGCTGACTCCACCCTGGCCATGGAAAAGGGCATGAAGTTTCACCCTCAATTAACCAGAAGAGCCCCACTTACCAGATATGTTATTAGTAGGTGGGCTCATGACTTATATTGGGAAATTTACTGAGAGTCAGGAAAAAGCTTTCTCACTCTGCTGACAAAACTTCCGGAAATAAGGTTTCTCCCTTCCTGGCCACTGGTGAAGAACTGAATCACTCCGGGGGTGGCTGGCAGCCTTCTTGCCACCATGACGGGAAGCCGGCCTGCAAATGAGACCAATGCTGAGAGGCAAGAGGAGAGGTGAAAAGAAACTGGGTTCTCAGTGACATTCGTCACCCATGGAATCATACCACCCTTGATGCTAAACTACTTCTGGATTTGCCACGTATAGGAGCCAATAAATCCCCTTTATTACTTTAGCCAGCTTGAGTTGGGTTTTCTATACTATACAGCGCCCACTGTACCTGGCTTCATCTGCAAGGCCCTTTGCAGTTTTGAATTGTCAAAGATCTAGGATTTATCTGGGAATCTGTCTTCTCTAGAGAAGAGATCTAAGGCTGCAAGTGCCTCCAGCTGGGAGCCTCATGTGCACACCACCAAATGCCAGCTCTGATCTTGCTACCCACAGCGGGCAGGGTGCACAGGGCAGGGTCTGCCCCTCTCTCAAAGAGACTCCAGAAGTTGCCCTCCATGCCCATCTTGACCTTCACCTCCAGGAAATGTTGATGGGGGCAGGCACACAGAGTGATTTGCCCCAATTTCACTCCTCCCCTCCAAACATCCCTGAGTTGGATACGATGCTATCACCAGAGCCAGCTTCACAGGCATGCAACTTAACGGCCCCATGCTTGGGAGGACCCAGCATCTGGTTTGACACTCTTCTGTTGCCATCTTGAAATTCTAAATAAATTTCTCTCGAAATTGTGTATTGTAAGTGAAGTTGGACAGGACAGTGAGGCATACGTGTGAGCAGAGGGAGCCTGTGAAATGCTCGCGTCTGCTGCTCTTCACCGCCAATATTCACATTTACTCTGCAAGACTCGGAGCCAATACGAGGAAAGTGTGTTTTCTTCAACCAAGTAAGCAGGGGGCTGACAGTCCTGAGAAGATATACTTTCATCTGAACCAGAACTCGCTTCAGATGCAGACAGAAGGCAATGCTGTTCTAAGAAACAGGGACAACTAAGGAACCCCAACAACCCCTTTCTGACCCCTAAATTAGTCAATTTTTTCCTCTCAGACCTTCCTCACCCATCTGTGAGCAGAAGGTGGAGAATGGGGGCAGAATGCGCCCATATCAAGAAGCAAAATGAAGACTTGTTAGTTTTGTACAATGTTTCCAATGTTCCAGTAAAAACAAAATATGTATAAGAGCGATGAAACACAAGTTGTGTCACTTCAGTGACTCAACATATGAGTTAAATGCTCTTACAGTTGCATTTAAAACTGGCATTATGGCCGGGCGCAGTGGCTCACGCCTGTAATCCCAGCACTTTGGGAGGCCGAGGCGGGCTAATCAGGAGGTCAGGAGATCGAGACCATCCTGGCTAACACAGTGAAACCCCGTCTCTACTAAAAAAAAAAATACAAAAAATTAGCTGGGCGTGGTGGCGGGTGCCTGTAGTCCCAGCTACTCGGGAGGCTGAGGCAGGAGAGTGGCGTGAACCCGGGAGGCGGAGCTTGTAGTGAGCTGAGATCGCGCCACTGCACTCCAGCCTGGGTGACAGAGCGAGACTCCGTCTTAAATAAATAAATAAATAAATAAATAAATAAATAAATAAATAAAACTGGCATACAAAATTAAGATGAATGGTAAAATATATACTAATAATTACACATTTTGATTTCCCCCTACTTAAAAATGACATTAAATAGCAAATAAAAAGTCCAAAAGAGAGACTTCAAAAGAAAGGAAAAAGCTTTTTATATTTTAGTCCCTTGAACAGTGCTTCTTTCCTGCTTTTTGAACAAGGTACTTTGCATTTTTGTTTTACTCCGGGGCCCTGCTGGTCACGGGTGACACAGTGCCGCTGGCAGGTGTGGTGAATTAGAGAGAATTTCAGCTAATCTAGTCTAGCCACACCTGTTTTAATTTTCAACTTAGAGTGGGGGTCAAGGAAGAAATTTCTTACTGGCAAAGGACAGAAAGTCAAGAGGTTGCTGAATGCCATTCTGTATTTCTGACCTTGGAGCTTGTTATAAGGATGATAAAAAGTGATCAGGATTCCAGAAAATCCTTCCCTGTGCTGCAAGCTTAAGGCAGATGGTGCCACCTGGCCACATATATAATCCAGGCAGTGAGTGACACAAAGAAATGGAGCAGTCCCCAAGGAGGCACCTGTCACCCAAGCTCCCTACTGAAGCGTGGCAGAATATGCCACCCCAAACTATGCAGCTGTGGCATAAAGGCTATTTGGAGCTAAAGGCACTTAAAAAATAGCAGATGGAAGAAAGGTGCCTTGACCCTCCCCTTTTCCTTCTTAAAAGTGGGAAATAAAAGCCCCACGTAGAGGATGTCTTCCCTATACCAGAGGAAAGCACCATTCTTATCATCAAGGATGGGACATTGAGACCACGAGAATTCTGTACAAACAGATCTTGTCAAAATCATTCTTATCTTCCCTTAGCCTCCCCACATAGTTTGGTTCCTTTCCTGCAATTACCTCTCTTTGTTCAGCCAAGTATAAAAGCATTTGGGTTTTGCTATTTCTTTGGGTTTCCACTTCTTATAAAGGCTCTTGTGTCATGTAAAACTTGCACTAAATTAGTGTGCTTTTCTCCTGTTAATCTGTCTTATGTGAGTTTAATTCTCAGGCCCAGCTGAAAAGCCCTGAGAGTGGAGAAGTAAAACGTTACCTCCCCTTCACTACCTCCCAGCAGGGCTGAGAGAGATGGCCAGGGCCAGAACATTCTTAATGACCACCTGGAGGAGGCTGTAAAGACTCACCACCTGCAGCCAAGCCACCTGAGACACAGCCCACTCCGCTCCTCACCACCTGCAGCATGGACTGCAGGACTCTTAACTTCTGAGGTTTCAATGTCCTCATTGCAAACATGGGCACGATTACAAGACTTTCCTAACAGACTTACCAAAATCATCAAATGTCATAATCTGCATAATCTGTGTAGGGCACTAAACGCAGGGTCTGCCACATAATAAACACCGATACATGTTGGCCATTATCATTACTATTATTATTTTCCATTCCTGAGGGAAGGAGACCCAGGCTTCCCCTTTATTTCAGCCCCTACTTTGGAATCAAATGAAGAATCGAGAAAACAACAGGTGAGGTATACACTGTGGTTCTCATGGTCTCTGAACAGAGATGAGACTGTTCTACACCTTAACTCCCATGTGGAGGCAGCCTTACTCCCTGGTCCTGTTCTCAGGCTGCACCCTGGCTTCATCCAGTGAGTTCACTTCTCTAGATCACCACTCTAGGTCTAAAGAGGCTCACTCCTGCTGGAGGTCTAAAGAGGCTCACTCTTGCTCAAGATCTAAAGAAGCTCACTCTTGAGGTCTAGGTCTAAAGAGGTTCACTCTTGCTCGAGGTCTAAAGAGGCTCCCTCTTGCTCAAGGTCTAATGAGGCTTACTCTTACTCAAGGTCTAATGAGGTTCACCCTTGCTCGAGGTCTAATGAGGCTCACTCTTGCTCGAGGTCTAATGAGGTTCACTCTTGCTCAAGGTCTAATGAGGTTCACTCTGGCTCGAGGTCTAATGAGGTTCACTCTTACTGGAGGTCTAATGAGGCTCACTCTTGCTCAAGGTCTAATGAGACTCACTCTTGCTCCAGATCTGGGGCTAAAGAGGCTCGCGCTTGCTGGAAGTCTAATGAGGCTCACTTTTGCTCGCTAAACCACAGAACCATGACTCTCAGGGTCTATGGCCGCTCTAGATCTCACAAACCAGGATCAGACAAATGGCACCTGGGAATCTGCATTTAAAAGCAACTCCCACCCTGGCATGGTTGCTCACACCTGTCTGGCATTTTCGAAGGCTGAGGCAGGTGGATCTCTTGAGACCAGAAGTTTGAAACCCACCTGGGCAGCATGGCAAAACCCCGTCTCTACAAAAAATACAAAAATTAGCCAGGTGTGGTGGTGCACCTGTGGTCCCAGCTACTGGGGAGGCTGCCTGAGATGGAAGGATCGCCTGAACCCAGGAGTTCAAGTCTGTAGTGAACCATGATCCTGTCTCTGCACTCCGGCCTGGGCAACAATGCAAGACCCCATCTAAATAAAATAAAATAAAAGCAACTCCCAGGTGATTGTGAAGTAGCCTGTTTCTGTAAGCTGGCTAGAGAATCTTCAGGAGCTTCCTAGAGTCGTCTGCTCAACGTGGTGTGAGGTGCTGGGGTTGGGCTAGGTTGTAGGATCCACTGGGATGGAAGTCATCAGCAGTTACTGGCATGAGGCCTTCTTTACCCCTTGCTCCTAATAAGGACACCCAAGCCACCGTCAGGAATCGGGGAGCCCCACTCTCGCCTGATCTCCCTGCCTCCTGGGGCATCTGGTTACCCATCCTCAGTCTTTGGAGCTCTCTGGAACAGAGGCTGAGCTTTCTGGTGATGCCGCTGTTGCGATGGCAGCGGCTTGACAGCAGTGACCACCACTAGTTAATACTGTACTGCCTCTGGTCTACTGAGCACCAATTCCAATGCAACTCAGAGTGCGACATTCTGGCTTCTGATACCATGAGAGTCTCCATCTAGAAAGTCAGTTTGAAAGAGCTGAGTGAAAAAAAAACTCAACTTGAGGGTCCCAAAGGAGAAAATAATTCAAAATTAGAGCAATAGTGGGAGGATATTAGAATCAAAACGTTGGAGTCAAGTCATTATTTATGCCAAGAACACAGATAAGCTGATTCCTGATTTACTGAAGGTTGGGAAAAGACAGAACACTGGGAAGGATGCCCTCCTCAGGGTGGCTTTTGGGTTGCTGGCTCCAGATCCTCACTCCCCTCTTGCAGTGCATTTCAGGGTGGGCTGCTCTCACGGCTGTTGATTGCTGCTGCCCATGATTGTTGGAGGGAGCGGCATGGTAGCAGGTGTTAAAGATACGCTGCCATCCAGTTATCAGTCAAAATAGGTATCTGGGAGAATTCAATGCATTTTTAAATGGGTAATCTTGGTAGGAAAAGTGCGTAGCTTGTGGTCTGTTCTCAAGGATCTCCAGAGTCTGATTCCTATGAATAGCAAGTATTAATGTATCCCCAGATCTTTTGCTTAGACAGTTTAGTGCAGAAACTGAGACCAGGACCCAGCAGTTTTTCTCTGCAACACCACACTTCGGGGTTCCACTGAGCTATCAAATACCTAGAAGGCAACTGGCAAAGAGTGCAGGAAGAGAAACTCCAACTAAACTCCTCTTTCCAAACTGCCCTCTCCACCTCCCTGTATCTGTAATGGTGTCCAAACTCCAGTCACCCAGACCACTTCTGCCCTCTCCTGGTATGTTCAGTCATTCTGTCTCTGCCTCATGTTTCCACCCACTCCTCTTCTCCAGCCCTGCACCAGCACCCTGCATTGCCACAGCCACCCACTAATCCCCAGAGGTCACAGCTAATAGCAATTTACATGAGGGGGTATTTTTATTAGCACTTCATCTACTTTGAACAGAGATGAACTTCTTTATAGATATTCAGCTATTCATTCTTGCATTCGACCAAGGTTTGGGTAGATGCAAAGTGAGCATAAGAAGCTTCGGCAATGAGGACTTCAAGACCTCTCAAGGGAGATGAGATGTGCACCCAAGGGACAGTACAAATCAGTGTGTGGAATGGACCAGCAGGGGCAGCGCATGAAGCAGTAAGGAAGCCTGGAGGAGGAAAGAGTCCCCAGGAAATCAAGGAAGGCCTCAAGGAGGAGGTGATATTGGTACCGGGTGTTGATGGATGGGTAGGATTTTTGATGGACTGAATTGTGGGAAGATGGCTTTTCAGTCAAAGGAAAAAAACCCAGAGGAAACAAAAGATTTGAGAGACAGAGACACTCAGAGTGGTTTGGGGGAGTGGCAAATCATGAAACGGAACTGAGCGTCCATCATCCATCAAAACAGAGAGAGATCAGATGGAAACTAGATATTGAGAAGAGAGGGCATTTCTGTTTTGCATATGGTTATTTGGATTTTATTAGGAAGATAAAAAGAGTTGTAGGGTTTGGAATTGGAAAGCGGCATCATCAAAGCTGAACCTTTGGAGAAAATGGGGACTAAAGGGGGTGGCTCTGGGGGTGAAGAGACCAGTGAAGTGGCTGTTGCATAACTAAGCCTGGAGAGCAATTGTGAGGCTCTGGCAGGCCCCTGAGCACCCACTAGGTGTGGGAATGAAGGGAAGAAAGGAGAAAAGAATGACTGAAGTGCTGTGCTTGGGTGACAAGCATGGTGGAGGCACTGAGAGAAATGTGAGAGACAGAAAGAGGAGGGGCTTTAGGGAAAGGATGTATTTGGTTCAGAATTCACTGCATTTAATGTGCCAGGGGAATGAACTGCAGTATGGGTTTCTAAAACCACCTCCACTGCCTGCTTTTGAGATTTTCAGCTGTTCACATAACAGGACGAATTAGTAAGAAATATTGGACCCTTCCGCAATAGCGATGCTGCCATCTCTCTCTCTAATCCCTGAAAAGAGAGGGCAACCTTGTGTTTCTTGAAGCCCACGAAGAGTAATTCTATGGGATTGTCCCAATAAAAAGGGATGCAGGGCAGTCCCCCAAAGAGGAGGAGCAATGAAGAAGGGGCTGCTGAGGGTAGAACCTGGGGTTGGTGGCCCCTTCCTTGCAGTAGTCAAAAGGAATTGCTACTAGAAGCACCTAGGGAGGAGGCACCAGGTCCCCAGGCTCGTAAAAACCCTGACATCTCAAGCTTGATACCGGTGCTGGCCTGATAGCAAGGACACAGCGTGCTGCTGTGTGGTTTGTGCAGAGAAGAGAGGGCCTGTGTGAGGCTCTGGGGCTGAGTGAAGGTTGGAAATCCTCTCGCTTGGAAGAGGGGTGCACTTTTCTTCCCACAAAAGCACGATCTACTCCTAAACTGTGTCCTGGAAGCTACCGCTGCTGGGGGCCACCTTTTAAACATTGCACAAAGGGTCTGTAGAGGAAATAATGGCTTACCACAGAGCAGGAGCACGCCCTGCCCCAGACCCCCAAAAGAGGAAAACGTGATTCCTCCTCTGCAACTCCCACACTTGAATTCTTGTGGGACCCACAAGCCCAGGACTGATTTTCCTGGTACTCTGGCAAGTAGGAGTTCAGAGTCAAATGAATTTTATTTAGAGAGGAAGAAGTTTTAAAGTTTTAAAAGTACGTTAAAAATAAATTAATGTGCTATTTCTCCTGGCCAGTGTTGTAGAATAAAATCTGCCACTGTCTGTTTAGTATGTTGAGTTGCGTAAATTTCTCTCATAGCTGGGGGCCTGCAAACACCACCTGGAGTCACGGTTCCTTCATCCAGGCCTGAGCAGAAGGTCTTTCTCCTGGTGTCCCCCTTGAACATGGACTTTGCTGGGCCCTTCTCTGCTGTTGTCTCCAAGTGGAGTTGAAGGGGACTTCCCAGGACCCGCTGACAGGTGCAATGACCTGGATTCACTGCACTTGTCCGTTTAATTGAGTTATCCTGTGAGGGCTGGAGTCCACTGCACATGCTGCACACGTATTCATCAAGATTTCACTGCTGCCCGGGGATGGAAGTGATCTCCAGGGTGGCCGCAGGCCGCAGGGAAGCAAATGTGCCGCAGCAGAGAGCTTGGCAGAGAGAGTGCCAGGTGGGGAGGCTGAGAGCCAAGGCTGCACAGTGGCCCAAGAGAGCTCCAGAAAGCTCCCGCAGGTGGCTTGCTGGGGTCTGAGAGCACGGAGACCACCCTGCTCCCTGGATGAACGACCAGATAAACAAGCCATTCCTTTGAGGCCGTCACCACTTAGCAAACTCCACATGTGGATAGGGACAGCACCAACCAATCTAACGGGGATATCTGGAGATTGTTCTTAAAGCATAAGATAAAGTAAAAATAAAACCTTAATTTTCTTTTTTTCTTTTTTGGGGACGGAGTCTCACTCTGTCATCAGGCTGGAGTGTGCAGTGGCACGATCTCGGATTGCTGCAACCTCCACCTCCCGGGTTCAAGCGATTCTCCTGTCCCAGCCTCCCGAATAGCTGGGACTACAGGCGCACGCCAACACACCCAGCTAATTTTTTTTTTTTTGTATTTTTACTACAGGCGGGGTTTCATCATGTTGCAGGATGGTCTCGATCTCTTGACATCGTGATCTGCCCGTCTTGGTCTCCCAAAGTGTTGGGATTACAGGCGTGAGCCACTGCACCCGGCCAAAACTTTTATTTTCTAATTACATAAGTATGTAGCTTTATAGGAAATGTGGAAAATGTTGAAAACAAGACAGAAGAAAAATTAGAAGTCACTTGAAAGGAAAACACTACGGTACATGCATTTGCATCTATGTACTATTTTATCAGGTCTGGGATCAGGCCAAGGAGGCCAATTTTTCCCAGCCTAGGTTCTAAAAGACATATTAATTATGAAAATCCTTAAACATTCATACAAATACAGAGAGTAATAGAGCAAACATTCAGATACTTGCCACTCAGGTTTCCATCTGCATGCTTTTTAAGTTTTTAAATTTTTTAGTTGGAAATAATCCCAGTTTGCATTTCCTGGGGATAGGGATATTCTCTTATTAATATAGTACCTTAGTACAGTCTCAGCTTCTTAAATTTACATTGATACAATGTTTACTCTGTCATCCATATTCCAATGCTGATGACCTAATAAAGCCCTTGGCTTCAATCTAGGGTGAAGTATTGCATTTTGTTGTCATATCTCCTTTGTGTGCTACGGTTTGAATGTGTCCCCTAAAGTTCATGTGTTGGAAACTCAATCCTCAATGCAAAAGTGTTGGGAAGTGGAGCCTAAATGAGAAGTGATCAGGCCCTAGGAGCAGAGTAAGTGGGTTCACGTCATCATTGGAGTGGCTTCATTATAAAAGGGAGAGTTCAGCTCTTTTTCTCTCACCCACATGATGGAAGGCCCACGGGGAAAACAGAAGCTGGTGTTTTTAGGAAACCTAAAATGTTTTTGTCTGGCTGGATTTTCCAGAGTGAGAAGGGAAGGAGTGATTCAAGAGGTAAACAGGGACCCAATCACAAAGGGTTTTGCAAGAGAACAGAAGCTTCTGTTTCATTCTGCAGGAATGGGGAGTCACTGTGCAGTGAAGGACCTCCCCAGAGGAGGTGCTGAGGGGACGGGCAAGAGGAGCGAGAGCGGTTAGGAGGCCTTGCCATTGTGCTGGCTGAAGATGGAGTTATTCATATAACGAGGGCAGAAATCTCAGCAATCAAAGAGGCCATCATTAGGCCAAGGTTGGCCTAGACCTTGACCTGCAGATTTACAGTGCAGTCAGGAAACATCCCTTTTTCTGGGAAACCCTGAGCATAATACTTCCTCTCTTGCCAACCTGCTGTTGCCATCAGCACTTCTGTTGCATAAACAGGTAGGATGTGTGTTGGGGGAGGTGGTGGTGGTTAATTTCCCAAAGATACAGAGCAACAATATAGCTGATGGTGTCTCCTTTCCCTGCCAGCAGTAAACCTATGAGTTTTTATCCTGCCAGAGCAGCAGAGGCCCTGGGTAGAGGCTCCAGCACCACTGTCCCACTTTGGCCCCCACAGCAGTAGGTGTGCTCCAGGGGTGAAAGTGGGGTGGCTCTTACAGCTGTCCCTGGGAGTAAAATGTCAGGGCTGTGCCTTAGGAGAATGAGGTGGGCACCGGGCCCATCGACGAATGGAGAAGGCCAGTTGTATCTGGGAGCCGGCGCTTCACTCATTTACCTGCTTAGTCAGTCAGTGCCTATTTATTGAGCTCCTACTGTGTGTCAGGCACTGCTGGAGGTGCTGGCATGCAGCAGTGCGGGAGACGTCACGGGAGGAGAGGTGGGAGGTGGACACTGTGTGCTAGGACATGGTAAGTACAGGTAAGGAAAGGTGTCAGCCCCTTGTTCTGCTGACCCTCCACCTTAGTCCACCACTACCCACTGACTGCTGCTTCCGGACATTAGTGCTTGGAGATGAGTTGCTTAAGGCTTCCCACAATGTTCCCTTTATTCACATTTCATCTGTAAAAGACCATACATCTCACCATGATGTAAAAGCTTTCATTCCAGCGACCCCCAAGGCCTGGGATCTGATTTTGGGATCACTTTTGGGATATTCCAAACACAAGAGAGACTGGGCCTTCTGAAATATGGTCCAGTCCCTCTGGACACAAAGGCCCCAGCAGGTGATAGTGGGGAAACGTCCAATTTAGTAAGGAGACAGGTTGAGGCAGGAGTAAGGGAAAGCTACCCAGGTCCAAAGTGTCACACTGACCGCCATGTTGCCCAGCACGGCTGCCATCATACATTGGTTGTAGCAGTGACTCCATTCACACACATATTTTTCAAACACATATTACACGGAAAACACATACCGTGAACTATGGAAAGCTAGAGGTGAATAGGTAAGGAATGGAAGGAGAAGGCAGCCAACCGAGGGCCGGATACTGTCTTCCCCAGTTCTACCACCCTGGGGCCACCCCAAACCAAGTGCAGCCCACCCATATGATCCACTCCAGCTTTAGCTCACTGGGTGATCCCAGAGCTCCCAATCCTACAAAACCAGGGCATTTCTCAGAGCTGTGACTCACCATTGCTGGCTATTTTAGAAATGCACTGATGACACGTTTTCTCCAGACCTCCTGGCATCGTTCTTGCTCGCTGACAAAGTTCTGAGGATTAAAAATAATTCATTAGAAAGGATGGTGGAAGGATTTACTCAGCACCAATAACCAACCCCCTCTGTGCATGTCTGTGGTGGCCTGCAGGGTGGTCTCAGTCAGGTGTGGCCTTGTTAGTGGTTAGTGGGGCTGAGAAAAAGACCCCCTGTTCCACAGACGAGGGAACCAGGCTCAGGGAGGTTAAGAGGCTTGCCCAGTGAAACCAGCCAGGAAGACTGGCTGGAGACAGGCCTGGACGGGGAGATGGTAAGAGCTCTCACTTGCTGAGCAATGGCTGCACCAGGCGTTGTGTTAACTCTTTAAATAGGCCATCTCATATTGAATCCCACAACAATCCTATCTGGGAAGTGTTATTGACTGCGTTTTACAGATGGTACCTTAGAGACCCTGAGAGCTTAAGATTCACCCTAAGACCAGAGCTGGCAACTGGCAGAGTCCACCCTTGATCCAGGTATGGATCCAGGTACAGAGCAAGGGGCCCCTCACTTCCTGATGCAGCTGCTGCACTCTCCCAGGGTCCAAGCCGAAGGCGAACCATGGCCTTGACCAGAGCAGCCTGGGTCGAGACCCGAGCGGCCTGGAGCGCCACCCCGGCTCCCCTGGGGACCTGCTGTGGTCTGGGCAAATTGGTTGACACTGAGAGAAAGGGCTTTCCTTCCTTGGAAGAAATAGTCATACACATTTCAAATCCACAGAAAAACTCCAGCTCATCAAGACAGCAAAGTTTCCTGTCCGGTAAAATGAAGTAGCCCTGTAAAGACATTAGGAGAGGAAAGGAGTCACTTTGTCCCTGAGGCTAGGTATGCGTGGTTCTACCACTTCCCACCATTTCGGTGCTTGGGAGTAGGGCCTCCGTGGCGGCTGGCTGATCCAGGCAGGATCTGGGGCAGACATCCTTACTTCACGCACAAAGTCTCCCCAGGAACCTGTCCAGAGTAGCCGTGGCTCCATTTAAAAGCATGATTCAACAGGGTCCTTTTCTCTCATATTGCAGGGGTTTGCAAACCAGGGGACCACAGCATTTTAGCAGCACTACCTGGTGAACTAGAGCTTAGGGCAGGGGGAACAGGCTGTGATGAGGAAGATTTGTAGTCTGAGGACAGAGGTGGTCATGATGACAGAAGGAGAGTTGTGGCTCATAGCAGGCGAGTCATTCCACCGCCAGTGTCAGCATGGGCCTGCAGGCAGGAGCCACGCAGCCCGCAGCTTCTCTCTGTAGCTGATCCACTGCTAGCACATGAGCAGGGTGGTTCGGCTGAGATTCGGGGATCTTATTGCCCATCACTGTCCTTCTAGGACATGTCATGCTCAAAACCTGGCTTTGTGTCAGCAGGACCTTTATAGCAGGAGGCAGTGTGACCAGAGATAGTCAGTCCCGAACGAGAGGCGTATCACCAGCGCCCTGCCAAGGTCTTCCACGTTACCTCATTTAGTCTCCCTAGTTCTTTCAGAGGCAGGTATGCCCCATTTTACAGAGAAAACCAAGATTCAGATCAATTTGTTTGCTCAAAGTCACCCAACTAGTAAGTGGTAGAACTGGAGTTTGAAATGAGGCCTCAGAGACTCTATCTGAAACCCGGACTCTGTGCCTTCAAAGCCCAGAATCTCTCCACTTCACCCCAGAGCAAGAATATAAAGGAGAAGAAACCTGGAAAGGAGAGGCTTCCCAAAGTGAGTCAGGGACTAAGCAAGGAGATCACGGTGGCTTCCTGGTCAGTCCTGTCATGCTTGATCCTATTTAACCAGGTAAAAATTCTTATCCCCATTTTACAGATGAAGAAACTGAGGGTCAGAAAAGTGAAGGACTTGCCCAAGATCACACAGCCAGACTGGAATCCAGGTGTTTTGAGATCTGCCAAACTTGAGGTGCCTACTCTGTTAACCAGAATGGACTTTGATAGTTTTGACTGCAGTGAGATGATGGGACACAGAGTGGCAGGGCTGAGCACCCAAGGTTTTCTGACCCCCCAAACCCCAGGAATCCCAAATGCAGCACTTGGGATTCAAGCGGTCCCTCTGCTGTTTCTGCCTCCTGACGCAGGCTCCCCCGCCCACTCTTCTCCTGGAAGCAACTGTGGAGAATGCACATGAGTCCTTGTCTCCCTGGCACGCAGTAGGTCTTCAGTATGTTTAATGAATAATTCCATTAACTACTATTCAAATGTCTCTTCACAAGGCTCCATTTTCCCCCACAATGTCCTTGCAAAAACTGTGACTGGTGTCCTTATACACAGAAAATCCAGGAACACCGCGGCCCTGAGTAAACCACAGCCCCCTTCCGCATCCTTTGACTCTGACATTCTACCGATCAAGGTGAAATGAGACCAGCTCTCTGGCCTAATGGGGTTTGCCAGGTGCACATCCTTTTGTTACACAGCAAGTAGGCCCCAAGCCATGGACAAATGGCTACTGTATGAATTACAGATTTATTGCTGATGTCCACACTTCATCAGGTTGATTGCCACAGGGGTGTCACAGAAGCTAAGCCACTTTAAAACCCTGCCTGGAAGAACAGTGGGTCCTCCTGGACCCAATGATAAGCCCAGTTATCTAAAGGGGCCATGGCCCATCATGGCTCCTAAAGGCCTGGAATGTCGGCTCCTTTCCTCACCGTTCTTAGGGAACACAGAGGGTACACTTCACATAACAGGGAGAGTGTGTACTTCACGAACCGCAGCATTTTTCTCCTGGATCACAGAAGGGATAAAACAGAGGGAGGAGACATAAGAGCCATCTCTTTATACTTGCATGGTGGAGTTGCCACTGATTTAGAAAATTCCTTTGAAATGTGTTGAACAGTTTCTATCAGTGCCTACAAACCAAGACATTCCAGTCTTCAAATCCATAGCAGCTTTGCAGAAACTAACGAGATTTGTCTTTGTCACATTATAACAACACATTTCTATCTTGGGCCATTCCTTGGGGTAAGAGGCACACACTTTAGCCTCCTGTGAATCCTGAAGAACAATGTTTCACCACAAAAAGTAATATAGAGCTGCATATACATTTTTTTAAATTCAAATATCCTAAATTGGCTGATCCCTCTAGCCACTAACTGTGAATAAGGTAGAAACATCAATCTGAAAAACAGTGATATCTTCATTGATAGTAGTATCAGACCACATGAGGTGGGAGCCAATAGAACACACCAACACAAGGTGCAGGTATTAGATCCATTTTATAAATGAGGAGACTCTTATTCCTTCAAGCTTGTTATTTTCATAAACTGGCAAGATGGATGAGAACTAAAAAAAGAATGATGTGCTGTTAATTCTGTCACACCTTAAAGAATGTTCCCTAAGAGACAGGTAGCAGTGGCAGTAGAACTCAGCTTTGGCAACCAGCCAGAAAGGGAAGACAGAATTCCCAGGTATAGTCCCAAATGCTGGCCGACAAACTTTGCATATTATGTTCAACTTCCCTTACAAGGAATACAATGTTAAACACACACACACACACACACACACACAAAATCATATGACCTCATGCATGTAATAATGTCTGCAGATCTATGTAAACACATGGAAAAAGATCAGAAGCATAAACGGTAAACCACTGTGAATAACTGTTCCCTATGAAGCCAGGTACAGGGATATGGGGCCACTGGGGCTGGGGCAGGGGTAGGTTGGAATGTGTCGCAGGCAGGCGTGGGAAGTATTTTCATTTCCACTTTATGCCCAAATATTGCCTTGCCTTTTCCCCCATTAGCAGGTTTTACCATTACAAGTTTAGACTTCTTTTTAAAACCTCTTAAAATTCAAGAAGTATTATTTGAAATGAAAAGTAGTTTGCTCTCCAAAAGTCCAGAGATTTTTAAAAAGTAGCATGTAGGGGATAGATGAGCAGGAAGGAGTAAGTCCACCAGGAAGCAGAAACAAAAAGGAGATTGATTGATGGTGGTAGGCAATATTTTTCTCTTTTGGAATATTTTCTTTAAAAATTACAAAAGCGAATTCAGAAAAATTAGATCATGGAGAAAAGAAAATCATTAATCATTATAAACAACGGCAGAACTTCTAGCCCAACAACTGCTAGTATTTTGGAGCTTTTCTTTTAAGTATATGCATATATACATATGCATATGTGCATGTACACAAATTTTACATGGTTGCAATAATCAGGCACATTAAGTGAACACATCATATTTTGACATAAGCATTCTTTCTGTCACCATTTGGTCTTCAGAACTCTCATTTTCGCAGCTGAATTATAATCCACAGAGTAGGTTATATCAAACTATATTTCTCTATATCTTGTTGCATATTTACTTTCCACTCATAACTAATCCTAAGACACATGTCTCTCCATGAAAAGTGCTTTGTTTTATGCACATATAGATCTCTTGGAATAGTTATTTAATTAAAAAGAATAAGCAACTTTTTGGCTTTGAGGTAAAATTGACTTCTAAATGAGTTGTATCCATTTCCAGTGCCATCAGCAATATGAGAGTGGCAGTTTCACCACACTTAACCAGCACTGGGTGGCTGAAAGACTAATGCATTTTTATTACTCTCATAGGCAAAAGTGGAAATTAATTATTTTAATTTACATATTTGATTGCCAGTGATATTGCCTATTCTTTCTAGACTCATTTCCCAGTTGTATGTTCCCCTTTGTGATTTGGTTTTTATGACCCATGATACGGATTTATTTCAATTCAGAGGAAGCCCACAAAGAAAGCTGCAATTTGAGAAAATAGCAGTGAATCTACTTTTTGATTCACAGAATTCACTGTGTGAATTTGCAGATTCAAATATGCTACAAAAGACCTATTCACTATTATGGTGGGGACTTGAACAACTCACAAAAAATTGCACGTTCCTTGGAGCCCTTTGAAGTGGCAGCTCTTCCAGGAGAGGGTCCCTCCACAGCAGGAGATGCCCAATAGAGCAAATACATACTAATGAGGGATTCATGTCAATGCAATCCATTTAATGATTGACTAAAATCTGTAATGACACAGATTTTAGTCAATTTCTATACCTTCTACTAAGAAAATGTACATTTTTTTCTTATTTGATAGAAAGTTTTCTTATTTGTTAGAAATCTGAAACAGGAAGAGATTGGGGTAACAGGCTGGGCAGTAGCTTCTCTCCAGTGTGAACAAGCAGTGACTTACAAGTCCATCCTTGTGCATGCTGTGATAGGACTGTGTGTCTTACACCTGCCTCTGCACCTAGAAGGGCAGTGATAATAGCTCCTGCTGCTTCCTATCCTAGCAGCTGAGTGATAATAAAGGGCACAATGGGAATTAATCAATAATATTTGCCAAATGACATGCTCAATGCATTTTCAATTTTCAATCCAATTGATATATCTCAGTGGTTCTCAATCAGAGGTGATCTGACCCCCAAGGCACATTTGGCAATATGTGGAGACATTTTTAATAGTCATAGCTGGGGCAGGGCTGTCGATAAAGAGACCAGAGATGCTGAAAAACATCCTGCAAGGAGCAGGGCAGTCCCCAACAACAGAGTTATCTGCTCCAAAATGCCAATAGGACTAGATCTGAGAAACTTTCTATGTCTGTCTAATGTTCTCAGTTTTAGAGTTCAAATTTGTAAAATTCTACCTTTTTTTAACCTCTGAGTTGTGTCATGAACCAACAGTAAACATATATATATGTGTGTGTGTGTACGTGTACACACACACACACATATATATATATATGATTGTGTTTTTACTGATTGGCTTGGTAAATTAAACTATTTATTCCTAAATCAACTGTGAGGACCGACTCACTCTTGGTTTTGAATAACATTGAATATCAGACATTAACCATCCCCATACCTGTTCCTTCAAAGCAGATGTTAACTAGTATTGTTGAATATTTCCAACAAACATTTTGGGTGCTCAGGACACAGTCCTTTCTTATCTGTAGCTCTCTATGTAACCTGTGCTGTTTTCTCTCCTAACTATGCCCGAATGCATGAATTCAGTGGAGGTTATTGCATACCTACTGTGTCTCAGAGTCATTCCACAACCTCCCTAGGATGCCTTCATTGTTTGCTCCTAGGAAATGAAAAATGCACTTCCTTTGAGCTCTACCACCCCTTTAAAATGACCAAGTCAAAGCCACTTGCTCAGAGCCCCAACAGGTAAGACACGGAGGTGACGTCTGTAGTCCCCACTCGCTGTCCTGCAGCCGGCAGGTTGTTTCTAAGAGACCCACACAACGTGCCTTCGCCCTGCAGTCATTATCCCTTTACAATTGTTCTCTTCTCCAGAAAACCCATTTGCCTTAGACTCAGTGAAGATTGTTTTCTTTCCCGCCATACAATTAAGAAAAGCACTTCCACAATACAGTCATTTTCTTTCCAGGAAGCATAAATCAGCACATTGGCATCTTCCTGAGAATGATTTCAAGAAACCCTCTGCTAGGACTGTGTCTCCAACTTCACAGGCTGTCCAGGGCTGCCGGACTCACCTGAGCTGAGCAGAGTGGGATCCAGAATCGGGCGGCACTCAGCACTTCTGTGGTCCCGGTGTCCAGGCCTCACTCTGTGGGGTTCCTCTTCACTTGGGGCTCCCACTCCCTGTTGCACGCTTTCTTTCTCCCTTTCTCTCCCGCAGCACAACAGCAACTCGTGGCTTTTCCTCTAAGGGGCGGGTTCTCTCCATTTCCCACTCCCACGTGTGGGGAGAGCAGCCCCACCACCTGCTCATACCCCTGCAGTGTTCCCTAGGCCCGCAGGGGGGCAGCAGAGCCACCCCGGGAGCTGTGGAAAGATGGCCGATCCCTTGGAGTTAGGAATTCCCACGGGAAACATTTCATTTCAGTTCCTTAGGCACTAAACCTAGGGACTTAGTTCTGGTGCGAGCCCCTTCTCACCCCTTGCCCTTCCTGCATGTTCGTGGCACACAAGGACGAGAGGACCAAACAGCGGCTGCTTAGGAAATAGGGTGAAGGTACTCAAAGTGGACTGAGGATGTGAGAGGTGCCGTATGGACTCGAGGACTGCCACCTAGAAAAGGGATTAAATTGATTCCCAGTCATTGCTGGCGACAGATCTGAGGCAGAATGAAGTTACAGGGAGGCCAAATTGTGCCCCATGTCTTAAACTTTGTAACAGTGGCCTTCTTAGACCTGAAGCAGGCTGCTTTGTGAGGCTGTTGTGTGTTGGTGGTGTAAGCAAGCACCTAGCAGAAGTTCTCAACTGCTGATGTGTAAGAAGTGCCAGAGATTCTTTATTGAAATGCAGATTCCTGTACCACCTCCCAAAAATTCTGAATCTGTAGATCTGGGCCTGGGCCCAGGAATCTGCAGTTTAGACTGCTGTTTCCTGTAGGTGCTCCATGGACCACACTTTGAGAAACTGGTGTAACATGACATTAAAGGCATTCTCCAACCCTGACATTCCAGGTTTTTTGTTGTCATTTTGGTGGAAAAGGCCAGTCTACTGGGGAGGGACTGGGGTGAGGCAAGAGAAGAGCCTATTATGCAAAATGTAAGGAGCTGCTCCCTCTGAAGCTACCCCTGCATTGCACGCCCCTGGGAGGGCACCTTTCTGGGCTCACTCTAGGGCTGGCCCTGCCACTCTCCCAGTCCTGAATTCAAGCTGACCACTTCACACCACAGGACAGGGTGAGGCAGAGGAGCAAGGGGAGGAGACCTGCTGGAGAAAAGGACACACAGTCACAGTCACCAGCCACATAATAGCGTTTCAGTCAGTGATGGACCACACAGATGGTGGTTCCTTAAGATTATAATGGAACTAAAAAATTCCTATCACCTAGTGATGTCGTAGCAGTCTTAATGTTGTAGTGCAACACATTACTCATGTGTTTGTGGTGATGTTGGTGTAAACAAACCTACTGCACTGCTACTCACATAAAAGTATAGCATACACAATTATGGACAGCACATGATACTTTACAGTAATAAAAAACAACCAAGTCACTGCTTTATGTATTGACTACACTATACTTTTTATCATTATTTTAGAGTGTACTCCTTCTACTTATTTAAAAAAAAAAAAAAAGGTTCACTGTAAAAACACCTCAGGCAGGTCTCTCAGGAGGTATCCAGAAGAAGGCATTGTTATCATAGGAGATGACAGCTCCTACCTATTATTGCCCCTGAAGACCTTCCAGTGGGACAAGATGTGGAGGTGGAAGATAGTGATACTGTTGGTCCTGACCCTGTGTAGGCCTAGGTTAATGTATGTATAATGTATGGGCTAATGTATGAGTCAAAATTTAAAAAAATATATACAAAGTAAAAAAGATACAGTAAGCTAAGGTTACTTTATGATTAAAGAAAAATATTTTAAATAAATGTAGTGTAGCCTAAGTGTACGGTGTTTATGGAGTCTATAGTAGTGGGTAGTAACGTGTTAGGCTTTCACATTCACTAATCACTCACTCACTGCACCCAGAGCAACTTCCAGTCCTGCAAGCTCCATTCATGGTAAATGCCCTATACAGGTGCACCATTTTTTAATCCTTCATATCATATTTTTACTGTACACAATGTTTAGATGCACAAATACTATGTGTAGTATTTTCTATGTTTAGATACACAAATACTGTAGTGTTACAACTGCCTACATTATTCAATACAATAACATGCCATGGTCTTTGGCCTTTTAGGAACAGTACTAGTCCCTGGCCTTTTAGGAACTGGGCCCCACAGCAGGAGATGAGTGGCAGGTGAGTGATCATTACCACCTGAACTCCACTTCCTGTCAGATCAGCAGTGGCATTTGATTCTCACAGGGCCACAAATCCTATTGTGAACTGTGCATGCCAGAAATCTAGGTTGCACACTCCTTATGAGAATCTAATGCCTGATGATCTGAGGTTGAATGGTTTCATGCCAAAACCTTCCCCATCCCCACCCTCATGAAACTGGTCTCTGGTGCCAAAAAGACTGGGGACCACTGGGTGTGTAGTAGGCTATACTATGTGAGTTTGTGTGAGTACATTCTATGACGTTCACACAATGGCAAAATTGCCTAATGTCACATTTCTCAGAATATATCCCCATTGTTCAGTGATGCATGATGGTACTTGAATCTTCTCTTATCTCACATTGAGCGAGTGGAAGCAGGGTGACTGTGAGCAGCGAGGTCAGAGCCTTAAGTCTTCCCTGCTACAATGGTGGGGGTCTGGGAGCACACAGTGACCATGAGCCTGGCGTGGACGTGGCCAAAGGGACAGTAGTCCTTTTTGAGCACATTTTAGCCCAGACATTAAAACAAACAAAATTTCAGGTGATGAGGCAGTCTTCCTGGGAGCTCAGGACGGGAGAAAATAATGGCAGGTCACTCAGGAGCTTTCCCACATGTCCCTGAAGATGCAGCAAAACATCAAAGAATATTTTTCCGCCAAACCAGACAACTGTATTTGTGAGTATAGAAATAGGAGATTATTGTCGGGGAGAAAGTAGGAGGAGTCTTTGGAAAGTGATTATGAGACTCCAAAGCTAATGATAAATGATAGTAATAATAATAGCTGTATCAGTTAGGAAAACAACAGCCACAGAAGAGCTGAAAAATCACGCACAATGTTACGGTGGAGTAACCCAGAGATCAGCAACTGAGAGTGGAAGTAGTTGCTAACCCTAGAGATGTGAGTGGAAGACCACCACTGGAAATGCTGCCCGAAGCCAAGTAGGTGCGATTAATACCCCCACTTCACAGATGAGAAGCATGAGGTACAGATTGATTAAAGGCACATGGCTACTAAGTGTGTAATGAACTTAAACTCAGACCATGTGATAGAGTCCACATATGGCACCACTACACTACTGCCATATGAATAAAGGGCACATGGTGGGGAGATGACAGTAGAATTGAGTGAAAGCTGAATTCAGAGTATAATTTTTTTTTTTTTTTTTTTTTTTTGAGACGGAGTCTGGCTCTGTCGCCCAGGCTGGAGTGCAGTGGTGCGATCTCAGCTCACTGCAAGCTCTGCCTCCCGGGTTCACATCATTCTCCTGCCTCAGTATCCTGAGTAGCTGGGACTACAGGTGCCCGCCACCACGCCTGGCTCATTTTTTGTATTTTTTAGTAGAGACGGGGTTTCACCGTGTTAGCCAGGATGGTCTCTATCTCCTGACCTCGTGATCCGCCTGTCTCGGCCTCCCAAAGTGCTGGGATTACAGGGGTGAGCCACCGCGCCCGGCCCAGAGTATAAATTTTTAAATGCTTGTTTTTAGTTGAAGTGGTTCTCCTGGTAAAAGTGAGTTCATTCATTCATTGAATGAATACTGCTGACTCCAAGCCAGATACGGCGAGTAAAAAGATTACTTAATAAAATTCAATGTATCCCATAAGGAATTTTGATGCAAAAGAGTAGTGAGTGAATGAGCATGTGCCTGAGTTTAATTACAAAGGCAACTGTGAGTTAATGAAGGTAGGCCTGACTTCTTGATGGAAGCTGTAGAAATGAAGGGAGATACTAAAGTTGCCCAAAGACCAGGTTGTGCACCCCATAAGGAGCAATCAGAAAGCCGAGGGATACTGATGAGTGTTCACTCTCACTTTTTTTTTTTTTTTTTTGAGACGGAGTCTCGCTCTGTCGCCCAGGATGGAGTGCAGTGGCCGGATCTCAGCTCACTGCAAGCTCCGCCTCCCGGGTTTACGCCATTCTCCTGCCTCAGCCTCCCGAGTAGCTCGGATTACAGGCGCCCGCCACCTCCCCCGGCTAGTTTTTTGTCTTTTTTAGTAGAGACGGGTTTTCCCCGTGTTAGCCAGGATGGTCTCCATCTCCTGACCTCGTGATCCGCCCGTCTCGGCCTCTCAAAGTGCTGGGATTACAAGCTTGAGCCACCGCGCCCGGCCCCACTCTCACTTTTTCCCAAGACTGCACAAAAGGTTGTCTTTGTCTTCATTTTTGCTTGTGTGTTATTCCCCAACAAATTAATTCTATGTAAACATCCTAATTCTTTTCATGCTTTCTTTGGAAGTTTTCCATTATGATGTCACTCTTCTATTTGAGTCACCTTTTCTATATTCACCATCTATTCATCCTGACGGCTTCCTAATTTGGGAGAAAACCTTCAGGGTCCCTCACTTTGACTTCTACCTGAGTCAAAAAGCATTTCAATAGAAGTTTTCATTTTCTTTTTGACTTTTCCCAGCATTTTAATTTTCCTGAGGACAATTTAAGAAAAAGAGAAACAGAATGTGTGGTCCCAAAAGTAGTTCACAGTTCAGAAGAAGAAGAATAATTAAACGACAGGCAACCCCTGACCCATGCTGCAACCTTGAGGCCATTATGCTAAGAAATAAGCCAGCCACAGAAAGGCGAATGCTGTATGACTCCACTCACATGAAGCACATAGAATAGTCTACTCTCATAGAAATGGAAGTAGACTGGTGGTCATCAGGGGCTGCAGGAAAGGGAGCAGGAAGAGCTGCTGTTTAAGGAGTGTGGCATTTCAGTTTTGCAAGAAGAAAAAGAGATTGGTTGCACAACAATATGGATATTCTTAACACTACTGAACTGTACATTTTTCAGTGGTTAAGATGTTGAGTTTTACGTTATGTGTATTTTAGCACAATTTAATAAGCAAACAAACTCCTGGATCTGAGAGGCTGGGGGAGTCAAGCCCTAACGTTCTAAGGGCGCTGTGGAACCGGGTAGTTGTCCAAGGTGCTCCGGAAAATCCCGGGGTCTCTTCAGCCCCAGTTTCAGCGGTCGCAGAGGCACTGTGGGAGGATGCGCGGACACGCCACTGTGAGGTTTCCCGCCTCAACTCTTTCACTCAGGTCTAAAGTGGCGCCTTGGAGTAGGCATGAGGAAAGGAATAACTCCGGTCTTCGTGTCCCTAACCTGAGCTCCAAGCCCGAGGGTCTAAGTTCCCAGGGGTGAGTATCAGGGTTGGGAAAATTCACAGCGCCACCTACTGGCACCTCTTTGCCCTCCTTCCCTGCCGCCTCCTGCTGTCTGTGGCCTCTCAGTGGGACCTGGGCCGTCTCTTTCAGAAACAGGATGGACTCGGTGGCTCACGCCTGTGTCTGAGCACTTTGGAAGGCCGAGGCAGGAGGATCGCTTGAGCCCAGGAGTTTGAGATCAGCTCAGGCAATGTATTGAGACTAAAGAACAAAATTAAAAATTAACTGGGCATGGGGGTGTGTGCCTGTAGTCCCAGCTACTTGAAATGTTCCCCTGGAGAAAGAAAAACCCTTCTGTAATTTTGTTTGAGATTGCATTAAGTTTATAAATAAATCTGGGGAGAACTGGCATTCTACTATTATCAACTACAATTTTAAGTTGTTTCTCTCTCCCCCTCTTTATTAGGTATTCAGCCAAATCACCTATAAGTAATGATGATTTCCTTCTAATATTTATACTTGTTTTATTTCTTTGCCTGATAAATTGGCTATTATTTACAAAACGGTGAGTGCTATCCACTTTGTCTTGTTCTTTATTTTAATAATGTCTTCTGGGATATTTTTAAAGAATGTAAAAACTAGACAAGGGCCCTGTCCAGTCAGAATGGAGGCACCAGTCAGCTGGTACACTTACATCAACGTGCAATTATGGGCACACGGTAAGCCCTGAGTCTTTTGTCATCAAGCATAATGTTTGCTGATTTGTAATAAATTTAAAATACTATTTTAATTCTTATTTTACCAATAATTATTCTCAGGATAGAGTCAAAGGTCTTTATTACTTGGTTTGGACCTATCTTTCCAGTCTGGTATTTCTCAGCACGGTTCAGCAGGCACCTAGCCCCCACTAAGTCCTTTAGCCACTGTCCAGCATTTAAAATGCCCAGTTATGTGAAACAAGCGTTTCCAGATCTGATCCCCGCAACTCCCATGCCCTTCTCGTGGGCTGTTCTCTGTCTGAGAAACCCTTCCCACTAATAACTTGGAAAAGCCCCCAGTTTTCAGGACGTGGCCTAGTCCATAGCTTCTCTGAAGTTTTCTTTGGCTATCTCCTGCTTTCTGTGCAATTAGTTGAACTCCAATCAAGAAAGAGTTGGTCCCTTTCTCCTTTGCACACCCTCAGTGTATCCTGGACACACTTCTAGTATGGTGTTTTTTACACTATATTTGCATTTGTTTCCATTTCTTCTGCATTTGTGGACTGTGAGCACTTCTTAACACTGAGCACAAGGTTTGATGCTTAATTACACTTGACCAATATTTGTTGAGTGAATTAATAAATTAATGAATGAAAAAGTAAATGACTGTCACTCTTAGCACAAAGATTTATCATGTAAAACTAATATTTTTTAAAATGTTAAATGGTTGCCTTTTCATTTGCCTTAACTTTTGATGCTATGGTAAAGAAAAGAGCAAATATCAGTGTTCCAATGATCTATTGGGGCATAACTGCACCAAACAAAGGAGTATGAAAAATTATGACCATTAATTACTATACTGTCTCTCAGTTCCAGGGGTTGGCAGGGCTCTGCTGGGAGGTTTTCACTTGGGTCTCTCATACGAATGCAGGCAGACAATGGCTGGGGTTGCAGTCATCTGAAGGCATCCTCACTCACATGCATAGTGGCAGCTGATGCTGGCTATGGCTAGAACCTCAGCTGGGGCTGTGGGCCAGAACACTACATGTAGCCTCTTCATGTACCCTGGGCTTCTTCCCAGCACAGGGGCTGGGATTTAAGAGCTAGTGTACTAAGAGAAATCCAGAGGAAACCATTCACCTTTTATGATCTACCTTCAGAAACAGTGGTGCGCTTGTATTTATCAACTAGGGGTGTGTGTGTGTGTGTGTGTGTGTGTGTGTGTGTGTGTGTGTGAGAGAGAGAGAGATTTGCTGGACCCCCACGATATAGATCATCTCTCTTCGGTTGTTTTCAGGCTGTGAGCATAGAGCTGCGAGAAGATAAGCATTCTCTGGTTAGCTGGTAGAAAGGGCTCCAGCACCTGGCTGCCCTTGGCAGTTACACAACATCAATTTCCCTGCACTCTGTGGGTTGAAGCAACAGAAGGCTCACTCGGGTTCAAGTGGAGGGGATGACTCTGCCTCTTGATGGTGGGTTGGACAGGTCACAGTGTAAGAAGAACATATGGATGGGAGATGTTAAAGCCAGCATTAGAAAATCCAATCTGTTACAATCACTAAGAACAAAGATCCAAAGAAATGCACAGAAGAAAATGGAATGTAGAGAAAGTCCCCTGAAATTGGCAAGGTGAGGAAAAATTCTTCCTTCACTGGAAGAAGAAAATGGGAGGAGAAGGCAAGGATGAAACCTCTGCTGGGATAAAAAGTGTGATGGGGAGAGGCAAAAGAATAGAAACCAAGTATACACAGAGAAAATCTGAAAGTAGAGGTCTTTCCCCATGCTTTTTACTTGAAACTCTAGAAATAGAACATTCATTCATTCATTCATTCATTCATTCATTCATTCAGTAACTATGTGTATTATGTGCCAGACACTGTTCTAAGTTCTGGGAACAGTAGACAAAATAAAAATCTCTGCTACATTCATTTGCTGTACTCATTTGCTCCCCTAACAAAGTAACAAAGATGAGGTGGGTCAAATAACAGCAATTAATTTTCTCATGGTTCTGGAGGCTGGAAGTCTAAGATTAAGGCATCAGTAGGACCGGTTTCCTATGAGGCCTCTCTCCAGGCTTGCAGGTGGCTGCCTTCCCTGTATCTTCACCCTGTGTGTTTCCATATCCTTATTTCCTCTTCTTGTAAAGATACCACTCAGATTTGATTAAGGCTCACTTTAATGACATCATTTTAACTTCATTACCTCCTTTGCAGTGAGCCGAGATCATGCCATTGCACTCCAGCCTGGGCAACAAAGTGAGACTCTGTCTTGAAAAATAATAGTAACTTCATTACCTCTTAAAGGCTCTATCTCCAAATATAGTTAGTACATTCTGAGGGACTGGGGGTTAGCGCTTCAGCATATGAATTTTTGGGGCCACAACTCAGCCCCCATCACCTGCCTCCATGGAGGTTATATTCCAGCACCTCACAGGATGCCCTTCTACCAACATCACGTGGCTGAAGCAGAAGGGAAATGGGGGGAATGGTGCACCCAGAGGGAAGCCTGCAGGCAGTAGCATGCTCCTCAAGGGGGGCAGACTCTGTGGAGCAGGTCATGCTCCTGAGCTACCCATGGGATTAGAGTGTTGCTCTTCTGCAGCTGGGACCCAGCCTCACATCGTTTTTCCCCTGCCCTCTCCTGCTTCCTTCACTCCCCTGCTCCAGAGAGCCTTCCTCATCCCCCAGTAGATCACAGGCACTGCTTCGAGAGACTTGTAAAAACAGTCACATTGCGTTACACCAAGAGGCACTGATATCTGGCTGACCCATACTTCCTGGTGTTAAATTAACCATTATACAGATAATAGCCCAATCCCTCTATCATACAATGATATATTGCACTTAGAGACAGAGCATAATCTATGTGGTGTTATTTTGAGACACTATGTTTGGTTTCCCATCAACCATTTTTCTAGTGCTTTCAAAACCAATGAACCAACTTGCCAAACTAATCACTGAAGTAGGAATGTGAAATGGCAGTTTCTTTGTGATTCTATCACTCCTTCTACAGAGATCCGTCAGCATTCTTCTCCAAAGCTTTCCCACACCAACTGGGGCTTTGGCGTCATGGTGTACAGTTTCTAAAGAAAAGGCAGGATATATTATTCATTCTGTTTCATTTAATTTTGAAAGAAATTGACTTAATAGCCTTAATTGTCACCTTAAATGGTGACAAATGAGTTTTTTCTTTATCATGTTTTAGTATCATGAATTGTTAGAGATTCCATGGATTTCAAGGCATTATAAACATTATTCTTTTACTTTTTTTTTTTTTTTAGACAGAGTCTTTCTCTGTCATACAGTGCAGTGGCATGATCTCGGCTCACTGCAACCTCTGCCTCCCACGTTCAAGTGATTCTCATGCCTCAGTCTCCCAAGGAGCTGGGACTACACACACTAAGTTTTATATTTTTGTAGAAACAGGTTTTGCTACGTTGGCTAGGCTGGTCTGGAATTCTTTGCCTCAAGTGATCCGCCTGCCTTGGCCTCCCAAAGTTCTGGGATTGCACGCATGAGCCACCATGCCCGGCCCCCCATGTCCTTTTGATGTGACATAAAAGTTTCCTTGCCTTCTAAAAAAAAAATCACAAGTTCACTTTATACTTTCCAACCCCTGTGCCTAGAAAATAGTCACTTATCGGTGGAGTCCTGGCTCCTCTTAGTGGGGAATAGTATTAGAAACTAAGATCTGTGGATAGGGGTATGCATTGCTTCTGTGATACTGTTGCTACCGGTCCATTTCAATAAACAAAGCTATACCATATCTATTTTTAAAATCATGAGTACTTTTTGATATTTAAAATTTAAATCCAATACTATACTCTTTTGTGTAATTTATTTTTTTATCATTGTTTCTCTTTTCTTTTATACTAAAAATCTTGATTCCTAACATTATTAACATAATTGTTTATATGCTTTGTCATACAATAAAAAGAAATGTTTCAAAGTAACAGTACAGTACTTCTACAAAAATAAAATGACTGAGTTGAAGTTTCAAATATATTTGAAGTTCTTTTCCTCTTTAGAATATATCCCGCTAAGGAGTGTGAGTCAAAGAAGTGTGCCCTAGGATCATGTGCAATAATCCTTCCTTTGTAGGGGTATGGTATATATTTGATGTATGGCTATGTTCATGTGTTCATTTCCAATTTTAAGATTTGTTTAAAAGAAGAGATACTACAGCACTTTGGGAGGCTGAGGCAGGCAGATCACTTGGGCCCAGGAGTTTGAGACCAGCTTGGCAACATAGCAAGACCCCGTCTCTACAAAAAGTACAAAGATTAGCTGGGTGTGGTGGCATGCACTCGTAGTTCCAGCTACTCGGGGGACTGAGGTGGGAAGATCACTTGAGCCAGAGATGTGGAGAGTGCAGTGAGCCATGATCATGCCACTGCACTCCAACCTGAGCTACAGAGCGACATCTTGCCTCCCCCGCAACCAAAAAAAAAAAAGAAAGGAATAAGAAGAAGAAGTACATTTGTAGTCATTTTTTTTTTCACTTAATAATGTATCCTGGGAATCTCTCCAAATCAGCACGAAAAGACCTTTGTTATACTTTTTTTTTGTTTTGAGACAGAGTCTTGTTCTGTCACCCAGGCTGCAGTGCAGTGGCATGACCTCGGCTCACCACAGCCTCTACCTCCTGGGTTCAAGCGACTCTCCTGCCTCAGCCTCCTGAGTAACTGGGACTACAGGCGCACGCCACCCTGCCCAACTAATATTTGTATTCTTAGTAGAGACGGGGTTTCACTATGTTTGTTGGCCAGGCTGGTCTCAAACTCCCGACCTCATGATCTGCCCGCCTCAGCCTCCCAAAGCACTGGGATTACAGGCGTGAGCCACCGCACTCGGCCTGTTATACTTTTTTTTTTACAGCTGCATAGTATTCTGCTCTGTGGATGTGCCACAGTTTACGTATGTGGTTCCCTATTACTACAACATTGAGTTACTTCCAATCTTTTGGAATTACAAACAATACTCCGATGAATAATCTATACAAGTATCTTTCTGTAATTGTGTAGATGTACCTGCTGGATAAATTTCTAGAAATGGAATTGTTGGGTGAAAAGGCAAATTCATGTGTAATTTTCTTAGCTTCTGACAAATCCCCACACATGGGGGTTATAACAGTTTGTATTCCTAGCAGCACTGTATAGCAGGGCCTATTTCCTTCCAGCTCTGCTAACAGAGTGTATTGTCAAACTTTTGGATTTTTGCCAGTTTGACAGATGAGAAATGCAATGGTTTTCTTAATCAAGTGCATTTCTCTAATTATAAGTATGGTTGAAATTTTTTTTTCATACATTTAAGAGCCATTTGCATTTGTCTACAACCAATTTATTCGCATCCTCTGGCCACTTATCTGTTGTGTTGGTGGTCATTTTCTGCTCAATTTCAGAAGCTCTTTATAAAATGGGCACTGTGGATATAGCAATGAACAAGACAGATTCTCTTCTTTCACGAAGCCTGCTTTCAGTGCATGATTCCTTTATGGCTGGTGTGGCTAGAAACGTTCCCTTCTTTCAATACAGAGACTGAGGCCACAAACAGTGATTATTATGTTGTCATTGTCTTCATCTTTGAGCAATTTTCCAGTTTGATCTACTTTTCCAGGAAAATACAGTTGACCCTTGAACAATGAGTGCTTAGGAGCACTAAACCTCTGCATAGTCAGAAATCCATGTGTAACTTTTAACTCCCCAAAAACTTAGCTACTAATAACCTAATGTTGACCAGAAACAATAGCATAGTCAATTAGCATATGTTTTGTATGTTATATGTATTATATACTGTGTTCTTACAATAAAGTAAGCTGGAGAAAAGAAAATGTTAAGAAAATCCCAGGCCAGGTACGGTGGCTCACACCTGTAATCCCAGCACTTTGGGAGACTGAGGCAGGCAGATCACCTGAGGTCAGGAATTTGAGAGCAGCCTGGCCAACACATAGTGAAACTCCATCTCTACTAAAAAATACAAACGTTAGCTGGGCTTGGTGGCGCAAGCCTGTAGTCCCAGCTACTTGGGAAGCTGAGGCAGGAGAATCGCTTGAACCTGGGAGGCAGAGGTTGCAGTGAGCCGAGATCGTGCCACTGCGCTCCAGCCTGGGCAAAAGAGTGAGACTCCATCTCAAGAAGAAGGAAGGAAGGAAGGAAGGAAGGAAGGAAGGAAGGAAGGAAGGAAG